>NW_009718836.1:0-18797 GCF_000703405.1 Apaloderma vittatum | reverse complement strand
GTGTCTGACAGACTTGGTGGCCTTCTACGCTGGTGTTACAGTGTCAGCGGATAAGGGAAGTGCAACTGATGACATCTGCCTGGACTTGTGCAAAGCATTTGACACTGTCCTGCACAACATCTTGGCTTCTAAACTGGAAGGATATATAAGTTTGATGAATGGACCGCTCAACAGAAGCCCTGAGGAGGACTTGGGCATGTTGGTTGATGAGAAGCTCAACATGAGCCGGCAGTGTGCACCTGCAGCCCGAAAAGCGAACCATGTTCTGGGCTGCATTAAAAGAAGTTTGACCAGCAGGTCGACGGAGGTGATTCTCCCCCTCTACAGGTGTCCCTGCCCAAAGCAGGAGGATTGAAGTAAGATGATCTTCAAGGTCCCTTCCAACCTTAACCATTCTATGATTCTATCATTCTCCCTCACTTTTTTTTCCTTATTCGTCTGTGCCATACAGTGGTTTTCCCCCCTCTTAAAAACACATTCCTCCAGAGGTGCTGTCACCCTTGCTGATGGAGGGCTTGGCTGGATCCTGTAGTGAGTTTGTTTTGGAGCTTGTTGGATTGGTTGTGTCCAGCACAGCGTAGTGCTGGCCTCTCCTCATGGACACCACCCTTGGAGCGCTCCCACTGTCAACACCAGGGCATATGCCTCTGGTGCATTCCATCCTCACCCCCGTGAAAGACATATTTAAGTACAGTCAGTAAAGTATACATTCATCACACACCCTTCACAAACCTCACATCTAAAAAAAAAAAAATAAATCCCACACCAAAATCAAAACAACCTAACACAGAAAAGGTAGATTTTACACATGATAAAAGTCAACACTTGTGCCTTCAACTTATTATAACAACAAAAGAATCCCCACAATTATTTCACTCTGGCAACATCCTATCTAATTTTCCTCCCTTACCACTTCCAATTACTGTCCTTATTGCTCATTCCTCAGGCCCCAGACTGGGTGCCAAAAAGGACTGTAGTGGGTTGACCTTGGCTGGGTTGATGTCTGGCAGCCAGCCAAGGTCAATCCACCACAAGCTTTCAGCTTAAGATACAAAGAGAAATAACTTTAGATAGTAATACAAGCCACTGTAATCCTAGAACTAGCACAGCCTCAGTTGGGTGTACAATGTACATACACTAGCTAGCTATGGCTTCCTGTCATGTCACTGCTTCACCACGTTTGTTTGCACCTTTGGACAATATTGCTTAATAAAAATCACAGGTGCATGAAGATATATGCTTGAAAGGACCAAGTAAGAGTTACACTGAAATTGGCCTAATATCATATTCTTTTGCTTTTCTAAAATTTTATTTTGAGGAACTGTAATTTTCTGTCAAACGTAACCTTATGAAGAAAATTAAGTGCATACTCTAAGTTTGTCGATTACCAATGAGTGACCTTAAGACTGATAAACTATTTTGACATTTCAACCATGAAAACATATTTAGAAAGCAGTAATCCATGGAACCAACCTCATTCCTATGAGTTTTTCTCATAGACGGAGCCTGAATTTCACACATAACTTTCTGCAGTGTGCAAGATACTGATTTTTACAGTCCATAACAACAAGACAGGTAACAAGACAGGCTTCCATAAACACACAGGTGACAAAAGGAAGGCTAGGGCCCACTGCTGAATGAGTGAGAGGGGCTGGTGACATAGGACATGGAAAAGGTTGAAGTACTGGATGCCTTCTTCACCTCAGTCTTTACTAGAAAGACCAGCCTTCATGAATCTCAGGTGCCAGAGACCAAGGGGGAAAGTCTGGAGCAAGTGAGATGTGCCCTTGGTGGAAAATGGCCAAGTCAGGGAATACTTGCACAAACTCAACATTCCTAAGTGCACAGGCCCTGGTGGGATGCACCCACAAGTACTGAGGGCTGCTATCACCGCAAGGCTGCTCTCAAAAACCTTTGAACGTTCATGGTGACTAAGAGAAGTGCCCAAGGACCGGACAAAAGCAACATCACGCCTATCTTCAAGAACAGCAAGAAGGAGGAGCCAGGGAACTAAAGGCTAGTCAGCCTCACCTTGATCCCTAGGAAGGTGATGAAAACCATTTCCAGGCACTGAAAGAACAAAAAAATAAACAGGAGTACTCAGCACAGATTCACAAAGTGCAAGTTATGCTTGACCAACTGGAGAAATTTCTCTGATGAAATGACTGGTCTTGTAGATGTAGGCAGAGCAGTGGATATGGTCTACTTCAACTTCTGCAAGGCTTTCAGCACTGCCTCCTGTAACATCCTCATACGGAAGCTGCTGATGTATGGCTGGATGAGCAGACAGTGAGACAGCCAAAAACCTGCGAACAGACAGGCCCAGAGGGTGATCATCAGCGGCCTGAAGTCTAGCTGGAGGCCAATAACCAGTGCTGTACTCAGCAGTCATTACTGAGTCCAATTTGGTTTAATATCTTCATTAATCATTTGGATGATGTGGCAGGGTGCACCCTCAGCAAATTTGTAGATGCCACCAAACTGGGAGGGGAGGATGATATACCAGAAGGTCATGCTGCCATCCAGAGGGATCTGGACAGGCTGGAGAAATGGGCTAACAGGAACCTCATGAAGTTCAAGAAGTGGAAATGCCAAGTCCTGCACCTGGAGAGGAACAAGTCCAGGCACCAGCACATGCTGAGGGACACCCAGCTGGTAAGCAGCTTGGCAGAAAATGATTTGTGAGTCCTGGTGGGCACCAAATTAAATGTGAGACAGTAATGTGCCTTGAAGCAAAGAACGCAAATGGCATCCTGGGCTGTGTTACAAGGAGTGTTGACAGCAGGCCAAGGGACGTGATCCTTCCTCTGTAATCAGCACTGGTGAGGTCACATCCGGAGCACTGTGTTCAGTTCCAAACTCTCTCAGTACAAGGGAGACATGGACACACAGGAGAGAATTCAATAAAGTAAGATGATGAAGGTACTGGAGGATCTCTTCTAGGAGGAAGCACTGAGGGAGCTGGAACTGTTTAGCCTGGAGAACACTAACAATGTGAACACTTTTTCCCTGTGTGGTTGACTGAGAACTCGCACAGGTTGCCCAAAAAGATGGTAGAGTCTCAATTCCTGGACATACTCAAAAGCTATTTGGAGATGGTTCAGGGCAGTTAGTTCTAGGTGGCCTTGCTTGAGCTAAGGGTTGTATCAGATGACCTCCAGAGGTCCCTTTCAATCGTGAACCATTCAGCCATTCTGTGATTCAAATGTTCATCAGGAAATAGTTACAAAAAGTACCCTCCAAAAAAGAATTAAGAACTCAAAACCTTCCACTGGAATAAACTGAAGCCAGATCAGGCTGAAATCACCGCACTTACGCCAAGACAACCAGAAGACAGATCTTAAGTCATTATTCTTTCACATAATACTATCCTCAATAAGAAATGTGTAAAGAATTAATTACAAATTACATCAACACTTGACCAGGTTATAAGACTGCAAGAATTAAAGTACCTAGTCAGTAAAAACAAAAAAAAGGCTACAGACAAGCATTATCTGGACATATTTTAATTTCTAACTAGAAAACACTAATACAGAAAGCAAGGACTTTGTAAAAACAGTAGAAGACAAATAGAAATTCAAAACAGATGCTGCCTGTCTTCAGTATGGCTGCTTCAGAAGACAGTCATGTTGTTACAAGCTTTTCAACTAAAACATTTGAAACTTAGCAGTTGTCTCTCCTTCTACATGGACTTATTCTTTCCGTAAACTGAGGGATTCCATGTGCAGAAGTAGTGCTTGGGCAAACATCACAACATTTACCCCTGTGAACACTAAACTACTGCAGAGAAAAAAAATGAAAGCATAGTGTGTGCCTCTTCAGGCCACCTTTATTAAGTGATTCATGCCTCATTTTTAAAAGAAGTAGCATTACTAAGAACAATGTTAGATGCTTCAGTAGTTGGAAGGGACAACAGGAGATACCTCACTGTAGCAGTTAAAAGACCTTTCAGCTCAGCATGACAGCTGTTGAGAATTTTATCATCTTTGAGCAGAAATTCCAAATACTCATTGAGCTACTGACCTAAAAAAGCCATCAGGTTATAACCATATTTAATCCAGAGTTCTGCATGGTGTTGGTTTTATCATCTAGCTCCATGTTTATCTTTTGAGACTAGTACACAATCTTCTATTTAATGCATATTATATCGATTCTCAATTTGGTGTTATTTTTAATGGCCAGCTCCATGACAATTTCCTGTCTACTTACACACAGAAAAAATTCTTCAGCTATCCTATCCGTGAATCTTTTGGGTCTGAAGTTATTAATAACTTGCTTTGTGGGATTTATGCAAAGAAAACACATATGAGTAGCAAGTCTTGGTAACTGTTCTCACTGAAGTATCACAAAAGTTTTTAATCCATATCTGATGCAGTTTCATAGTGGTTTCTCCATTATAGGAGACTACAACAAACTCCAATAATTTAACCAGTGAAGTCTCTTCTGCCTTCATTCTCTAACGCGATTTTAATCCACTTGTGTCTCACCTATATTAGCTCTAACGTCTTTCTAATCTCTCGTTTCATTCACATATATCTACTTAAGACAAACATGGAAAAAACAAGGTCGAAATCTGCAGGTTTAAGTTAGTATTTATGAACAGCAGGTAATTAACACAAGCTGCTTCAGATTTTAAAATATAAACTTACAAAAACAATTACCCCAATTCTACTCAGAATTTCTCAGTCTTTACAAGAAAATCTAGAAGAGAATAAATTAACTGAGCTTGTAGAATACATCAAGCTTGGCAAAACATTAAATAGTAATACAGTAATAGTACTGTATTCAAATACAGTACTTCAGATCAGTTCATTAATGTGTTAAAGGAATCCTGCTAAAGTTAAGGTCTTCAGTTGCATAACTGAAATGCAGGTCAGGCTCACAGGATCAGACACTGTATACAGAGGCAGCACTGAAGTGACTTAATGATCATAGTGAATAACCTGGTGAGTACAAGGTACTAATGCAATGACAAAAAGAACATTAGAGCCCTCCCTACCTGTGCAAGGCAAGGAAAGAAAGTCTGAGTACGGGAACAGTATTAAGAATATTCCTTGCTATATTTGTTACTTATGTGCATCCATATAACCTTCAAAGTAAAAGAAAATTATTAAAAAGTAGTTTAGCTACTACAGCCCAACATTAGCTGACAGTAGGTACGTGTTCTGACATTCTTCAGAAGTGAAGTAAAAAATGAAAACAGGTTAAGAAAACATGTTTTACTTTCCATTCGTAACAGGTTAACATGTCCAAGAATCTAAGCCAACATATTTTACCTCAAAATTCAAAATTATCATTTACTAGAACTTATTTCTAACGCACCCAGAAAAAGCACATCACTTAATATGGTAACAGACTGTATGAGGAATAACCTGTTAACAATCCAGTAACTCTAAAACATGAAATCACAGGTCCACATGCTTTACTTTTCTGCACAGAAGTCTTAATATATTATTAGAAACATGAACAACCAGATATTATCTTTAAAAAATATATTTTCTCTGTAAAAGACATACTAAGGGGGTGAGTATCCCTGAAGAGCTTAAAAGGTATTAGGAATAATACATCAGAGGTTACAATTGTTCTATGTACTTATTCATCTTAAGTCCACTGTCTCTACTGCAACAGAAATAGTTTCACTTCTAGAATGAGAAAGCTGGATTTCAAAATTTAATCTTTGCTTTAGACTACTATGAATATTTATAGTACTCCCACAAGACTCCCCAAAACAGTACAGATCACAAACTTCACACAGTATTCTCAGTGCTCCTGAAACACTGCATTAAAACTGAATATGTAAGAGTCCATGAACTCACAAGCATCATCAGAAAGCAAAATAAATTCAACTTGAAGTGTCTGACTTTAAAAACTTCAACCTCTCCAGTTCATGCCAATCAGTCAACATGGTATATGTTCTTCCTTTCTGATCAAAGTTCCTACACAAACTGGAGGCACATAAGAATGCTGAAATACAGAAATGGCATTCAAAAGGGAACACAGCACCTGAGATTTTTAAATTATTAGTTCAACACAACAATCACTTGAACAATTCTGTTATATCTTAGATTAGGAGCTTAGTACCAAGCTTTTACCAGTAACTAGATGTTTTCAGAATATAAAGGTAATAGCTAGGTAATAGCTAGGACTCTAGCAGAATAAGAGCAGAAGACATACTGCTTACCTGTACACCTGAACCATGACTTCCACTTTTTGAAGAAAACAAACAATCCTCAGAATCAACTGAAAACAAAACTGAAGCAGATGGAAAGACCTCAGAGACTGATCCTTGACTGAAGTTTATAGCCTCTGGATTTTTTTGACCATCCTTTACTGATTCACTCAGATTGATCACAGAATCTCGTATGTTTGAAATAATCTCATTATTTTCTGCCAACAGGCGTTCCAAATGATCAATTTTTTCTTGCAATATTGAAAGCTGACCCTGTAAAAAAAAAAAAGTAATTATTTCTCTGACCCATTCTTCACAGAATTTATCTTAAAAATTCAATTTCACAGTAGTATCTGATTACACACACACAAATATTTTTTTCTGCGTTTTATGTAAAGACAAACTAATAAGAAATTGAATCAACATATAAACTTTTTTCAGAGTAAGGGAAAAAGGCAAATTACATTTTCCACTATGAACTTGAATTGGTAGCACAAGATTAAATTAGTGATACAAAGATATTCTTAAAAGTTCATGCTGTTTCAAATACCGATAATGTCAACTTCAGTTTATTTCACATCTGTCATAGATTTGCAAAAATCTCACTTTTTCATTTCATGATATTCAAACATCAAAGAGAAAGCTATTTTTTAGAAGGATGTCACATCATGACGGTATTGTACATTTTAGGTTTTTCCTGTACACATAAAATATTACTTCAATAAATACTGAGTTTCTTATTTTCAGTGACATTTGAAAAGAAATTAACAAAAGCATTTAAAGGGAGTAAATATCCCTTAACAGCCTGATAATAGTAATAATCTGTATAATTAGACCATTACAAACATCAAGATGATTCTGTAGAAGACAGCTCAAACCAATAGCACTTTCAGTCAAAAGCTCATACTCAGCTGCCAAACAAGAAGATTTGGTAGATGATTCCAGCGTGCTCCAGAAGAGGAGGGGTACAGAATAACATCAATCTGAATTGAAAGAAGTCTCCCAAAGCAACTCAGAAGGCGTGACGGATACCACAAAGCAATTTAATAGCCTCTAACCACCATATTTTTGGAATGCAGAAGGGAGCACAGCAGAACAAGATACCTGCAAGCACTACTGTCCTTTGATGTACTAGTCACTTCTTTCAAACAATTTGAAGTGTGCTGTTTGTTGTTGTGGGGTTTTTTTCAGGCATGAATGTGTTAGCTTTTGCAGAATCACAAAAGGCTAGATTATTTAACAGGCTTTGGGAGATATTTTATCTTAACTGTAGGTTCTTTCTTTCATCACACTGACTCCAGTGCGACAATAGAGAACAAAAAGCCATTCACTTCCTATTATTCAACTTGTGGTCAGACCCCAAAATATATACAAGGTATGATTAAATTCTTTCCAAGAAGCTATCATTACAACAAACCCCCCCACCGCAGACTCAGGCATTTACAGTTTACTCATTATTTGCAACAAAATTGCAACTAATCAATAGCATTGATTAAGTACATAGCTACTGTGTGACCTATGATTTTAGTGACATGGGAATTCTTTTCCTAGCATCAATGCCTTATTTTCTATTGTAATAAACTTTTCTGGACAACGCTTCACTTGAGGTTTTTGCATATTTTTTTTATAAGGGGTAAACTGTTTCAAGTGCTAAATTAATTCCAACTTCTGCAGTTAGGCTGTAGTTTGCAAAGGATTAAGAATCCTTTCTAAATTGTGATGTGCACTTTCTTTTAAATTCTGTTCACTTTGAGAAGTCTGCAAGAATTAAAAAAATATCCCTCACTAAGAGATATCAAACAGCTTTTTGGGTTCTACTAAATTGTCATTCTTATAATTCTATCCCTATGGAAGTTCTTTGTAATTCTGCAGAAGATTGTTCTACTACTTTTTTAACCTGTTGGTAAGTTTGTCCCACCATTTTCTGGGCTGTATAAAGTGCTAACTCACTGCTTTGTTTTTTTTTTCTTAGATTGATACATCCTTAAAACAGTAACTGGTTCTAAAATGCAACATAGGCAGTTATTGCTTCCCAAAAGACAAAAATGTATTTTGACAACAGATCCAGATTAAGCTAATTAAGATGTAGGGCCAACATCCTAGAATTTCAGCAGTTTAAAGACAAATACTCAAAATTAATAAAATAGATAAACTGAAAACAACAGGAAATCAATATGCAGATGATGGGAAGAAATCAATATGCAGATGGGAAAGAAAAACCTGTAGTCCCATGCCCCCTGGTGGCACAATTAAACAACCAAACTGATAGCTGTCAAATGCTACATTAAAAATACTGTGTACACATTTCTGTGTAAAATTTTCTCTTTCAATATCTGTGACATTTAAAAAGAAAGGTTCCTCTACTCAGAAAACTAATAGCTTAGTATGCCACTCTAAAAATAACATATATAAAATAATACTGATTGAGGCTTTTCAGTTTGCCCAACATAGGCTCTAATCTTTAGATTCCTGAGAAGCTATATTTAGCTGCTATCTACTCAAATTACTACCTACCTCACTGCACATGACTAGAGTTCACCAAAGTCATTGTGAAAACAGCCAAAACACTGTTTACACTTATCCCACCACTATAAGTGCTGCCTCTACAAATGTAAAATCAGACGTTTAAAATTTATGTTCTCACTCATGTATGTTCTAGAACTGTTCTACCTTCTTCCGCAAGAAAAGTTTTATATTGCTTAGCAATAGCCAGCCAATTGGCTGGGCATAGATTACACCACCAACCTGTCTTATGTTATCTAGCCAATTATAGTATCTCCAGCACTGACTGGTAACAGACACAGGAAAAAAAAAACAAACAAACAAACAAACAACAACCCACCATTAAAAACCTCACCAAATATGTCTTTTGACTGATCCTTCTGTTGGCATATACTGCCAACCTCTAGCAGTCACATATAAACTTAATTTCAAGGCGATGTCATATTTCATATCTCTACAATGAACATTTCATTTAACTTTTACTTTAAACCTTCAAATACCTAAAAGAAAAAGTTCTATCATTTTACTGCTTATTATGCAATCTAAGACTTTTTTTCATAAACTAAGTTCTCTTTTCCCTGTGTCATGATAAATAGTAATTTGTTCCCTGACCATCTTAAATAATGATTTTATATGTTGCTAAATACTTCCAGCAGCAATTTATTTTTGATCTGAAGGGTTCAAGCCTACCTAGGACACTGAAGAGTAGTGATTTTTAGAAGTCGGTTAAAGCATATCACTTTAACTTTGAATGGAGATATTTTGCCATTTGGAGAAAGAAATCCTTACAAAAACCTCCCATTGTGGAACTTAAGAGAAAACATTAATAAAGATAACCTTGTTTTCCTTTCTGAAGACTAGGAAAACACATCATGTCTCTCTTCTAAAGCATTTAAGCATGCCATGTACTAACTCATTCTAAATGCAAAAGATGAAATAAAAAGCTACAGTTAAGAACGTGTAACAATGACCTCATGTAGTACCCAAATTAAAACTGACAGGCAAACAGATCTTTTGAGATTTAAATTTTTTTTTCCATTTCTGTTGTGAAATGCGTACAGCCAGGGGAGTTAAGAAAGAACAATGTCACTGCAAATGCAGCCCAATTTTCAAAATAGTTTATCTTAGGAATCCATTCTCAAGTTGAAAATTTGACATGAATCCAAATTATGCAAAAGCTAGGTCTATTTTCATTGCACAGACCCCTTTCCTCCTTATTCATTTTAAATAGGAGCAGACAATGCCTATAACATAGTATTAAATCGTAAAATTATTTTAAAATATGAGCTAAATATAGAAAATATTGTGACTCCTTAAGACAAAATTAACATATGAAAATAAATGAAATTCAGTTTCAACATTTTTGGAGGAAGGCAAGTAGTGTACACTGTCCAGCTTTAGACAACAAGGCCAAACAGTACAAAACAATGAAGTCACTCTAAAACTTATCAACTGCAAGTAACAGATGTTAATGTACCAGTAAAACACATCAGAAGCACGTTACAGTGGGCATTATGTACATCTAATGAAAAAAAAACCCAAACATAGTGGTCCTCTCCGTTAGTAAGAAATCCTGTAAAAGTATTTTGTTTTAAAACAAGTTTGAAAATTTCTGACACATTTTAGGGTCGGGGGAATTTATTTTTTATTTTTAATCTGAGCAGAGATTCATCAATTTTACCTTTACCAATTTTACCAATTACCTTTACAATTGTGCCTGAATTTTTTTTATCTGCTTGGCTTTGTAGATACTGGATAGCAAAATTCGGCTAGCTGCAGAATTCATAAACGTTTGCGTATTTCCTCCTGACTTTACAGCATCAAATCTTCTCAGAAAAGGAAGAACCTTCATCCAAGACTCTGAGCCCTGCCCAACTCTAGAGAAAACTGGAGGTACGCCGTCTGGTTACTTATGTTTTAGTCCAAATGAACATCATTAAAGGATGCTCTGTCTACTTACTTGTTTTAACATAAGGTAATGCAATGTAAAGTTACATGAATCACTTGACCTGTACAACCAGTGTTATTAAGTTTCTAACGACTTTGGCATAAATGCCTTTCATTTCTTTCTGCTTTTATATATTGATAAGATTGTGCAAATAAAGATTCTATTAAAAAAGCAAGAAAGGGAACCCTGCTGTTACTCCACAGCAAATCAACTACTTCTACAATTGCAAAGTACCATAACAGTACCAAATTATTTACAGCTGCATTGGTAGAAGAATGGCATCACATGAGCAGCACATCTGTTCACCATCCCCATGGTTACATTCAGCTGGACTTAACCAACAAAATCTTCCCATGTGAGGACAGCACAGATCAGATCACCCTCCTCCCATTTGGAACAAAAACTGTCCATATCTTCTAGCTGCACTGAACAACCTGCTGCTGCTACCACCACATAAGCGAAATAAACAAACAGTTCCTTATGCTTCAGTCAGTCTGAACCCTTCACCAGTTTTCATGCCCCAAATACTCCAAAGCAGTCTGCTTTCCCAACGCCCTCTGCTTGTCCTTCTCTCTCTGCTCCTGACACTGGTCTGATCTGTAGCAAAGGAGCTACACAGCCACAGCTCCAGAAGGGAGCACACAGCCCCCTAGCAGAAGGAGAGAAGTCCAGTAACACAATGGAAGATCGAGCTGCTTTCTTCTGGGGAAGTGGAAAATGGGTAGTTTCTCCCATTTAAGCACTGTACACTGCAGAAAGGATATTAATTGCAACTTTCATTTCCTCAGTGAATGTTCAGCCCTTCTCTAAACACAGGTGCTTTCATCAGGCCACTAATGATCAAGAAAAAAAAGCAGCTAGTTCAAATAACTGAAGTGGGAGTATGAAAGGCCCACAGATGAGAAAAATCTCATGCAAAGCAGGCAGGTAGAAGAGAAATCCACGTTAGAGACTTTGAGGTTAGGTCAGCTGGAACTTTACTATTTGTATTTGGACTCAGCCAACAATCACCAAGTCCTTGGGTCAAAACCAGTCAGATCCCATTCTCCTCAGCCACAGAACAAGCAAATAAGCCAGCGGTACTCTGCGTAAGACGCTCTGGTGTACCAACGAGCTGTGAAGACAGCAGAGTACCACAATGAACAGAGTTCTCCAGAAGATGTGGAATTTAAATCAAATTTGTTACCTATACAAATTTACTACAGTAAGCAGTGAGGAAACTGGAGTCAAGAAGCCTCCTTTTCTGGCTGCATTGAATGGTAGTTATCTTAATAATTCTCTGCAGAAGTCTTGTCACTAACTATTTTCACGTACATCTTCACAAATGGCATACTAACTTCGCTAAAACCTCTGATCAGATGCCAGCATACCAAGATGGTAAGACCAGAAAGCATTCTCTGTCACTGTTAAAGCACTGTACAGTGAACAGAAAATACTAAAAGTAGAATTAAATGGTCACCTCCTGTACAGAAAAAGCAAGCAGGTGAAAGTTAAAAATGTAACCTGCTGTAGCATCAAAGCTTAATATATTAACACACTGTTTCAACATTGCAGGGCAGGACATAGAACAAAAAAACAAGCATACAATGCCACAGTCAAAAGGACAAGTCAAGGTTTAAAGCCTTTATTAATCTGTGCAGAAGGTTTGTGTGCATTTGTGATTATGAAAATTACAGAAGTAACCTTATTTATAATTTCCTAACTTTAAAGTACCATTCAAAACAAGCCTACTTTATGAAGACACTGGAATTCTTCTGAATTAACTACAAAAATCTGTTCTCTTATTCTATTCCAAAGATGTAGCAGCCTGACAAACAGATTCTAAAAATCTGATGGACTTCCACATTCTGTTTTACCAGAGGCAGCAATAGCAGGATTATTTAATGTACTATTATCCTAGACTTAAGTTTCATGTAATTTACAGAGATAAAAATAAGGCATGCTGTTGACGACTAATTTGACCTGGTCACCAGTGATCTGAAGGCAAAGAGAAAGGAAAGCGAGATGGAGACAAATGTAGAAGCATTCCCTGTTTAAAGTCAATTAATCTGAAAAATATTAACTACTATTTCCTTTTCTCATTCCTCTCCCTGCCCTATATTGAATCTTTATTTCAATGGCTAGCAGTACAAAACTGCAGCACAGCTAACATTTCATTAAGAGTATAAGCATTTTAATAATGTTTATTTTTATTTGAATAAGTCAAAACTTAAAATAACAAGA
Source organism: Apaloderma vittatum (assembly GCF_000703405.1). Classification (NCBI taxonomy): domain Eukaryota; kingdom Metazoa; phylum Chordata; class Aves; order Trogoniformes; family Trogonidae; genus Apaloderma; species Apaloderma vittatum. The sequence continues at coordinate 5,955 of NW_009718836.1, read as the reverse complement.
CCATGTGTCAGACAAAAGGTCAAGTAAGAGTAAACTAGAAAACTCTTTCCATTTAGTTTATACAGGTTAAGTATTGACTTCAGATAGCAGATTGAAGTGATCATTTCTAGGTGGTTACTACTTTTCTGAAAAACACATTTCACTCAGTATTTTGCATCAGACTTAAAGCCTATAATTGAAGAAATCTATTAGCTTCTGCTCGACAGCTGCTTAGCCAAAACTTTACACAAAATGCACAAGCAACAAAGACAAATACATTCTGTTAACACCAGGAAGGACAAAGAATTGTTACTGACCTGTAATTACGTTCACAGAAACAGTCTCTCCTCTCTTTACAATGTACTAGAAGCTCAGCAGAAGAAATCCTTAATTTTCATTACCTTACACTTGAAAGCATTCCCGTGACACTCAAAGGCTTTTACATTGTGAACTTTCTTATGTGTTGCTAACAGGTGGGGCTTTTTTGTTTGTTACTTTAAATAACTCAACATGGTTGAAAACCAAAAACATGATGATTCCTTCTGTGGATTTCTTCTCTCAGTATTCACTCTTCTCTGACGTGAAATTCATGAGAAAGCTACTAAAAGTCACTGTGCCCACACTTTTTCAGGGCTCAGAAGTCAGAAAATGTGAACTTCAAGATTATGTACAACTTTAATCACCACTATTCCCACTTTAGGGTAAAACAAATATTTCCTAAATACATGATCATGCTGCTTCCAATACTTCTGCATACAGAAGTTCTGTTCCTTGTTATACAATACAGGTCTGAAAGTTCCCAAACAAGTTCAAAAAATACACTGATTACTAAGAACATGCAGCAAGAAAACGTGTGTATTTATAGTCCACGTAAGTCATAGATTTCAGCTACTTCATCATGGCAAGGCATCTGCCAAAACTGTAGCTGGAAAAGGTGTTTATAGTGTGTAAGGGGCTATTTCAAATGAGGAAACATAGACTCAGTGACACTGCAGGGAGATTTGCAGAGTAAAGAATTGGGGCATCATAACCACCACATATAAGCTGATACAGTGCGGTTACAGGCACCTAATGGAGGCTCAGGGCTGACCGAAGGCAGTCCTTCCTTACATCCGGGAAAGCACCACCTCAGCTGTACTCCAGGGTAAAGTTCACATGGTACATTCGTTCAACACATGAATTTCAGAGAACTGTTGGTGTTTCTGCTATGCATTTGGTCCTAATTTCCTACTATTGATGTTCCATCCTAACACAACTCGTATTTCGGCCAGGGGGTACTACCATCAAATTAACGGCAAGCTCACACGAAATAGCACTCCAGGCAACAGTCACCATTTGCCCAATTCGTGCAAAGTATTTGATACATTGTGTAGACACCCTGAAAGCATGAAAAAGAAGCCTTAGCAGTACCATTGAACAGCCAGGGCACAATGCGTTGCTCAAACAATACCAGAAATAGAAGAACAAGCCAGCCACTTCTAGAGGAGCTGTACTTAATCACCTCTGTTCAACATAATGCAACTAGCGAGCCCCTAAAAGCATCTAACACATGAATGTGTAACGCGGAGAGATCTTATTCAAATAACAATTGTTTAGGAAAAAGAAAGGAGTAATGATGGAAGTTGCTGCATGTTTATACTTTGTCCTGTAATAAAATTTAAGGGAAAGACCAAAAACAGAACGGAGCAATCACTTGGTGCCATTCTAATTATCAAACAGAATCACTGCAGACTTGAGTTTCAAAAACACATTTCCAGAAACAAACCTGCATGCAGTTGGGCATTATGTCCCATAAAATCCAGACCAAGTTGTGTGAAAGTGGTAGAGAAAAAAACGTAACGTCCAAAGCATCACCTATCAGGAAGTAACAGAAAATGCTGCATTGTGTTGCTGTTTTACCTTGTTCAGGCATAAAAATCACCAAAAAATTTTCATGTGAAGACTACAAAAAGGCCATGCCCTTCTGAAACAAGACACTCTTACAAACAAATCTTCCACTTTAAAAAAAAAAAAAAAAAGGATTTTTAATGTGTGCCATGCATGCTTAGGTACAAATCTAGCAAAATTTAGAAGCTCTACAAGCTTCTGTAAATGAGCAGTTTTTATAGATCTGTTCTAAATCAAGGAAAAGTTAGTTGAGAAAACAAGCTGCGTTAGGCTAATGATTTCTTTTTTATTTGAGTCCAAAATACAGAACAGATTAATACAGTCTTATCAGTATTTGATATTCATCTGTACACAGTGACACAGATTCTTGAAGATAAGCTGCTTATGGACTCTTTAGATTTGTTCTGAACATAGTTTTCATTTAGTAGTTATCAATTTAGCCCACAAATCATTCACACCTGATGCTGCACAAGATATGACATAGGACTAGCCACCATTTTGAAATTCTCTCCACTGCAAAGTCACATAAAATTTCTCAGGGAACTCTGTGCTATTACAGACAAAAACAACATACTCAACTGTGGATATATTTTACAGTTAGCTGTGCTGGCAGCACTGTGTTGCAGAATTAAGACTTTCATCCTTGAGCTCTTTTCTAAACAAGTATATAACTCTTGCTTGCTAATTATGAAAAGAGACCCTGACCAGCCAGGTACAGCTCATGTTCAGAGTTTGTTCGTGAGAATGGACAGGTAAGAGGCTTCTCGTACACAAGATGTGCCTGGGAGTGAATGGGAGAGTAAGTCTGTTCTCCCTGTGTGATAAGAGAGTGATTGAAGGAGTGCATGAGCTGGCTTCATGTACAACCCTGGCTGCATAGTCTGGTCTCTTGTTTGTAACCCACAAATAGTGCTTCTTGCTAAGAAGTATAAATATGTGTGTCTGTCTGCAATAAAGCGAATTCCGTTTTCCATCATCTCGGAGTTCGTGCGTGCTTCTCCACACTCAACCATTTTTCCACTATATTCCACTAGAAAACTCTTACACAATGATCTGTACTGACAACCAGTAAAATAATAATCTAAAAATGCACCTAGGGCTACTCCTCCACCTTGAGCTCTTTTCTGCATGATGTTGTAATGTTGTCCATTGCCTGAGAAAGGACACCAGGACACATTGTATCCTGAGACATATCCTGAGACAGGAGCGTCCTATGGCTAGGAGCAGGCTCAGAAAGAAAGACAGAGCTTGTGATGGCCATTGTAAGAATAATACACACCTCACAAGCAGGCAGGATTCATGAGGATGATAAAGGAATTACAGAGGAGAGGCCAGTAAGTGTTGATATCGATGTATTATACATACCTAATCTCAAAATTAGTAGAGACTTCAGTTCTATGGCAACATGCAGATCTTCTGATACTATGATTCAAACGCACTGCCAGGAGTAACAAGGCTATAAATCACTTTAGCTCAAGTTCTATTATAGTTGCAACAATGTCACCTTACCATGAGCAGGTGTGGATAACATTCACTGTAAAATGGACTACTGATGCCAGCTTTGGCAAACTCAGCACCTCAAAAGACACCATGTCACCACTGCTCCCCAAGCCTGACCACAGGTGCTGTTTAGCACGGCTGTGAAAAGTGTTTACAAGTATTTGGTTAGACAGCATGTAAAGGCATCTGCCCATGAACACTTCTCCGTTTTGGGAGATCTTGCAAAAAATTTATTTCTGCAAAATGTTTCTATTGGTATCCATGAATAATTACCTGAACTCTCAAACCAGAATACAAGCTCTAGAAGAACTCTACACTAACAGATAAGGCTGAAAGAAGACAGGTTCACAAGATTGAGTCTGACACAAACCACCTCAAGACCATTTGAAGGCAACATGGTTTGTCTGGAAGAAAAAGTGGAAATTAAGAGTGGAGCAGCAAGTTTAATCATTTATTTTACTACTGATATTAGATACCACAACACCTTAGGTGAATGCAGACCAAGAGGCCAGCTGACAAATTCTAACTCTAATCCTGCAGAAATTACATTAAAGGCCTAGATAGACAAAAAAAGACTGCTTCTGGAGGTACTCAATTCTCTCCTCTGAGTAAGCCACATAGGTCAGAAAGAAGAAACTAGTCAATACGCAACTTCCAGGACATGAAAGGTGTTGTATGTTGCTACAAAAAATGCAGAGAAGAACAGCAAAGCTGAAAAATTACCACATTGTCAGATCAGAAAGAGGTATGAAGTGAGTCAACCCAATATAGGGTAGGTAAAAAAAAAAAAAAAAAAGAGCTCTCAATTCCTTTTTCTATGCAAATAAAAAGTTATGACATTTGTCATAAGGAAAGAGAATGCCTTCTTAAATCTACAGATGATCTAGTGCTGGCATAGCTTTTCACAAATAGAAACAGCTTGAAGTTTTTGCATCTGTGGCAAGTTTCACTTACAGTACACTGAATTTTGGCAACACTGCACTGACATAAACAACTTTTTTGTCAGCTAAGGCAGGATTAAAGTTTCTGTTACACTCCTCATCTTTTGCATTTATTTTAAATTGATGTTTAGGACTGTGAAACTATTTGCTAGATGTCTTTCCCAGCTATAACAAAGTGAAAAAAAATCTACCCTATAGGCAGCAAAAGGAAATGACAAAATCACATCAATTTCATCAGTAATCTGTAACTTCCTCAAAGTATAAAGCAGTAAGAAAGGAAAAGGTAACTGTTCACCCAAAGGAAGGACCAAAACAGCGACAGGCAGAAGATTCTCCAGTGAAAGTCCACAGTCTCAAAGAAATTTAGAAATGGAAAAGGCAAAAATAGTAAATACTGACAGACTGTTCTAGAAAACTGAAGGAAGGGAGGAGGACAGAATGAGAAATATTTGTCTCTAGCCAACTAGATCACATCGAAGGAAGAAGTGTAACAACAGATGAAGGTGCTAAGCCCTCAGACACAAGAGATAAGACCATGTGCTACAGCAGAGATCAGCATCACACTGTAGGACACAGACAGGAATTTCAGCTGTAAGACACTGACAATGTAAGACTAAGCACCTCTAATAAATCCCTCCTATTCACTCAAGTATTTGAACCCTAAATCTATTAAAAAAAACAACCAAAAACTAAAGAACCCGATGCAAGAGCTTTCCTGGTCTACATAAAGACAAATGAAGTAATTTCCACATACAAGATACTGACCATATCACCAAAGTACTTAGCTGTTACACGTGTCACACACGGCATTACTCTCCTGCTGCTGCTCTGTCTGGAAGAGATGCAGCTGCTGTAGTCAGACTTGCTTTCTTAAGCTTCTTTCCTATTCTGTTAGTTCGTGCAAAAACTAGTGGCTGACTTCTGAACTGTAGCTTGAAAGAATAAAGGCAGAACTGATCTGCACTTTTTCCTTTACATTTATGTCAAAGTCCTCATCTTCACTGTTAACAACTGTATCAACTACTACTTTTGCATTAAACAAGAAATTAGTGATTCTATCACAAAGATAATCATTACCTTTTAAGAAGGCCTTCTGAGTTCTTCTACTCACTTGAAGCCTCACTGCTATACTAAAAACCACTATTGTTTATTTTCCCAAAAAAAGTACAGTGCAAGCATTAAGTAAGCTATAACTTTACTTTCTATAATGTTTTTTCTCTGCTGCTATGAGAAAATAAAAGTTATTTATACACAGGAGCATTCTGCCGTTCTGTACAGCACACCACGTGCTCCCTGACATACCTTTTTCTTGTCATGGTTAAACATGCCTCATTAGAACACTACCACGACACACAAAGAGCTTTTATATTTTTCCACCACACCGCTAACAAGGGAAAGTGAGGAACTAAAGAAATGGTCCGTTTAACCACGCAGTGCGGTCAGGTATCTGCCAGCAAGAGCTCCAGAGCAAGGCTCACCGAAAAGGAGAGCAGTAACAAGCGGCCAGGATTTCTCTAAACCTACCTGTTGATGCCCTAGCTGAGGTCTACCCTCGAGTTCTCAGCTTTCCGCGTCCTCAGCACCGGTTTTTCACCGTGCCCGGTACACCCCGCGCTCGCCTTCCGCTGCCCGCTCCACTCCCGAGGAC
>NW_009718835.1:10854-27554 GCF_000703405.1 Apaloderma vittatum | reverse complement strand
AAAAGCAAAACCCCGAGGAGCGGAAAAGAAGGCCAAAGGTTGCGACAGACCCCATTCCAGCCTGAGTCGTCCATTTGGTTAGTTTTGATTTCTAGAGGAGGAAGGCTGGGGTTATGTTTTCCCCCGCGGTGTTGCCGTGGGCAGGGAGAAGCGCGGCTGGGGGAGCAGGGGGGGTGGCGGGCGCAGGGAGGCCGGGTTGGAAAGATAAAGCGGAAGAAAGGCCAGTGAAGACACTGAAAAGAAATAAAAATGCCCTGATGTTACTTCTGCATTCAGAAAGAACAGATGAAAAAAATAAAGTGGTGGGGGTTTTTGCCTCCCTGGGTACTTAAAGAGAAGGAACAAATCATGGGGTTTTTTTTGTAGTTAGTGAAGAAATTGGAGTGTAACGGGCTTGCGATTAGTGCCTCCACACTGCTAGTATTTTCCCATATTTAGAATAACCTATTAATTAAGTGCCTGTTACCGAAGCATCTAACAGATAGGAAATGAAGTCACTTTGCAGTGCTACCCGGAGTGGCCATTACACTTTTCCTTTACACCTGTAAGATTATGCTCATCCTAAAAAAGTATCTACAGAGAAAAGAAGAAAAAAAAAAAAAAGTATAGCAACTGCAGCGGGAAGAATAATTCCAAATTGCCAGAATTTTATTCATTTAGACTATATGGCCCGAGTTGATTTATGCCAGTAACTTGTGCTTGCAAACAGCCTCGCTGGTTGGCAAGGAGTTTGGCCTCGTAAGTGATCTTGCAGGACTGCAGCTTGGTGTGGTACCTGATGTGGTACCAGTAAGAAGGGCAGTCTACAAACTGGAAAGCTATGAATCTGCATTTTTTTAAAGCTGTGGATTTTTTAATTCCACTTCAGTGGAAAACCTGGACTTTTCACCCTATCACAAATCCTAAAGCATCTCCTTCAGGGCAGTGTGTTGAACACCTTAAAGGTGAGTAAGTAATGCCACACAAAGATTCCCTTCAAATCATTAAGTGAACACCTCTTTTTCAGCTGGTACTAAAGCTACAATTTTTCGCTTTTTTTCTGAAGAGGAAAAAGAAGTCCTCACAAATGAAACATTCTAGTAGCATAGACCGAAAGACATCTTAAATTGAGTACTTTTTCAGCTGCAACAAGTAGATGAGTCACTCTTGAGACCATAACATTAAATTCTCAGCCACCACAATGGGTTTTTTACCCTAAACTTAATCCCTGGTGCTAGCACAGTGACGAGTTCCCCTTACACCCAACACAGCACGACTGAGACCTGGTTCTGGTGAGGAATGGCTCTCATTGCCGTAGTAAAGCATAACAGAGACAAGGGTCATTCAGATGAGGAGCAGCTTTTACATTCCCATGCCTTTTGGGGAGAATTTGAAGCAGTTCATTTTAAAGCTTCTGCTTTAGTGTGCAAAAATCAAAGTAGTTAAAGATTTGAAGAAGTGTGAAATGGAAAGCACTTCTTTACTTCTAAGAGAAAGGAGATTGGGTACCAGGATTTACTTGTAGTTTACTGGGTTAGCTGATCATCAAAATGGAAAGTTAACAGCGATGTAGATGGGCGTACAGCATAGAACCTGTCTAACTCTGCCATGTTTGGAGGACCTGGTATTTGCTGGTCTGTTCTCCTGTAATTACACTGAGCATATTGGAGCTGGTGAGAGCAAGACAGAAGGAAGAGAGAATAGGGAAAAAGAAAAACATCAGTACACACAAACCCCACCATTATTTAACCCCTCTTGTAGAGGTATCCTATCTGTTCCAAAAAAAAAATAATCAAGAAATAAGGTGTAAGAATCCCAGTTATCATCAGGGACAGTCACAATCACTGAAACATCTACACATATCTGTACCTGTTTATCATACTGGATTGGTTTTTCCAGAGCCTCAGTATTTGTAAAGATGAACTTTTTTGACCTTTTACATCACAACAAGAGAAAGGTCTCTGGCTATTCCTGGCATCAGCCCCATTTCCCATTGCATTTATTGTTGTTACTGGTAAAAGGAACAACCAACACACTGCAGCGTGAAACTCCTGTAGCCGGTCACATATAACGTGGGTTTGGGGAATTCCGTGTTGCAGGTCACGTTATTTGCACAAGAGATGAGAATGTGGAATATCTTGTTGTCCGAGTAATTACAGGCTGGTCTGGTAGCACAGCTTCCGTCCCAGCATCACGTAGCTTTGGTGACACTGTTTGTCTTTTGGAGGTGAAAGGAACGGGGCAAGGGGAAACAAGTTTTTGTAACTTTTTTTCATTTTTCAGTCCAGACGTTCTTTGTAATCCCTTGCAGCACAGCTTTCACATTGCTCCAGCTCCGGGTTTGACAATACTGTAACAAGGTGGTGTTTGGTAATAGTGAACAATACACTTCATGCTTTGTGAAGTCAGACCACAGGCCTCGTTCAGATGATGGTGCAATTGAGGAACTCAAGCGACTGGGACAGGGCAAATGGTTGTAACAATTTTTTCCTTTGTCTATATTTCTAATGTAAAAACAAATTACAAGCGTGAGAGGGCGGGCAAAAGAAATGAATAAAAATCAGAACAAAGGCAATTGAGAGAAGGGGGTGAGAAAATGGAAGTGAAAAGCAGAACCTGAACTAGTGAAAGCCTACAGTTAGAAGACATGAACTTTAAGGCTGGATACATGGATGTTATTTCCTCATATTTCTATTTTTAAATTATTTTTCCTATGAAATGGCATCCTTGTATTCCAACAAAGTACTTTGCATAGGCACGTGATTAAGTGCTTCAGTGTGACACACTGAAAGGATGTCTAATACATACCAACTTGGGTTGTATGCCACCTCTAACTTCTGCCTTTGCATTCTCACCCTTTTGTGGGTTCTCTAGAGCTCTGCCAACTCATGTGCCATTAAAAACATTGTCAAAACTTCACTTCTACTGACATGAGGTACAGAGGGCCCTTCATGACTTTCAGATTATAGGTAATGCTTCTAGTGTTCGATATTAGCCAAAAGGTTAAGATAAAAAAAAACAACAAAACAAACCACAGCAAACCCACAAAAGTTGACAGGTCTGATCTGAAATGCAGCACACAGAGAACAGAGAACTCGTCAGCCTGTTTTGTAGAGTCATTTTTAGGAGTACAGGCAGGCGAAGAGCACTGTGAACAGCAAAAGGAGGTAAGTCAGAGCTCACTTTATGAAGAAGTACAGGGTATTACTCCTTTAAACTAGGAATGGGAATACATCTTTGGAGCTAGTGTATCTTTCAGTGTGTAAGAAAATTCAGCTTGTTATAGCAGAATATCTTTTTTAAATACAAAGAAAGGTGCAAAACCTATCATCATCTATCACCACACAAAGAAGAAAAAAGAGACAACTCAGAGTAAATAACTGTTCGGAATAATATTGAAGTCCTACTGAGAGTGCCTCTGGACCATCTCTCCCTCTCTGTTCCCTTTTAAAGGTGAATGAGAGATGAATCAGACGTGCTGCATTTCTGCAGCTCAGGCAGCCGGGGTCCTTTCCTCGGCCGCCGAGGAGCACAGGCCGTACCGCAGCTCCTGCCGTGGGGGAGGGACCTTCTGGGAAGGGAGCAGAGAGATCCCCCAGCCAAATACTGAGAGTCTCCTTCCTGTTTCGGAGAAGGACCTCTGAATTACTCAGCATTTCACAAAAGCGAGCTAAACACGTACACAGTTCCTAACTCTCTCCAGGCCATAAATATCCAAGAACATAATCTGGTAGGGACACCAGAAATAAGCCTGACTTCTGCCTGCTGCATTTATCCTATAGCTGGGTGTACCTCAAAGTTACCACTCCAGGCCTAAAACCAAATGGCAGAACTTTTAACTGTGCTCTCCTCTGGTGCTCGCTGTCTCTCAGTTTTATGAGGAAGAAAAGCGAGTGTTTCTACTGGGTGTTACACATTTGCACATGGAAATGGCCGAGAAGAAAATTATCCGAGTCTCCGAACATTCATCTTTGGATTAACCACAAATGACTGGTTGTGTTCCTTGTGTATTCTGGTTTTTATTAAAAAGTTAATCCACTTGATGCTGACTATGGGGTTATTCACCAGCCCCTACTTATAAAAGCAGAAATGTTTTGCCTTATCCGTACAGTTTCTTTGTGAACAGTATTATTGGAAATTACACATGTCATACCTAAGAGCTGTCTGATCTACATTTGCAGGGGACATAAAAATGAAGTTTCATTAATGTTTTCTTTGAAATGTCTGGGGTTGTTAGAAGAACAGATGAACGTTTTGAGGATGATGCTCATACCTGAAGTTTCCCACCCAAGACACAGCTGTCACATACTCATCATCAGCACTCTGTAGGGAGGTCTAGTCACTGCATTGATCACATAAAGATCTTAAAGAAAAAAAAAAAAAGGCGTGAATGTGAGCATGTCCTGTTGTGGAGCTGTGATGGTTAGCAGAGCTGCAGCGGTATGGCCGGGCAGCATAGACGCAGCGTGTACTGTGGCAGTCACCAGTTTATCCCACGGGGAACCCCACGGATGACTGGGCGGGCAGATCCATGGGGGAAGGCAGCATCCTCTGATGAGTTTTGGTTCTCTGGGGCAGTGTGTGTCTCATTTCCTTCTCCTTCTCGTAACAGCAATGTCAGTAAAGCCCTTCGTGCACCATCACCGCTGCCAGCCGATCTAAAGAATAGGTTGGTGCCTGAAAACGTGTTATTTTTCGGAAACAGAGGTAACCTCACTAGGGCTGCGTGCCCATCGGAAGGCACGCTTTCGTGGGCCCAGCAGACTCTTCTGCCCAAGAAGCAGAAAGAATAGCACAGTCCTTCAGCATCATGTGCTGGCAACACAAACATACGTATGGGATAAAGAGATTTAATACAGTTTAGGACAAGGTTAAAGTGGCAAGAGTGGATAAATTACAGCAATTATAAACTCTGAACCTGAGATCACTAGTCAAGTCTGTGATAAGGAATCCCAAAGAAGTGGAGCATGCAGGATTTTTTATAGAGCAAATGACATAATTAGAGAAGAAGAACCTCCCGAAGTACGTATGCGTTTGAGACAGGAGGGTTTACAATGCCAGGGCATGCGGCAGAAGGGGTTCTGAAGCAGGGGAAGACTTTCCTCTTACTTCTTAAGTTTCTTCAGAGAAATCTGAATCAAGAACCCCAGGAAATTCCTAAAATCCTGGTGATTTTCAGTCTGGCAAATGTCCAAATACAGGGCATATTTCTGTTGTGCCTTTTTTTTTTTTGTAGTGAATGCAGGACTCAAGTTGGGTCAAATACAGGGGCCTACAAGAAAGCCAGTGAGGGTTTTTTTAGGATGTCAGGTAGTGATAGGACTAGGGGGAATGGATTAGAACTAGAGATGGATCAATTCAGATTGGACGTTAAGAAGTTCTTCCCCATGAGGGTGGTGAGACACTGGCACAGGTTGCCCAGAGAGGGGGTGGAAGCCCCATCCCTGGAAGTTTTTAAGGCCAGGCTGGATGGGGCTCTGAGCAGCCTGATCTGGTGGGGCATGTCCCTGCCCATGGCAGGGGGGTTGGAACTAGATGGTCTTTAAGGTCCCTTCCAACCCTGACAATTCTGTGATTCCATGAAATAAAGACTTCAGAAACAGCTTGATATGTAACATTCACCATGGTTCAGAAGTAAGAGAGTTAAAGACAATTCAGGTTTCTGAAGGACTTGCTAGGAGCGTCAAACAGCCAAGTGTTGTGTTTGTAAAGCCTTTTGATTTCCTTACTTTTTTGTTTTAAAAAGGCAGGAAGGTAGATCGGGTATTACGTTTTCTATCAACAGTTCTGCCTCCTGTGTATCACTCAGAAGGCAACCAAAGCTTAAGCTAAAGTTATCTGCCATTTACAGTGTCTTGCTGAATGAGCCATGTCTCCTACCATGATTTACCTGCAAAATTCAAGGAATTACCTAAACAATTTTTTCTGACAAATAATTAATTCAGCCAAAGTGCATCTAGCAGTGTACAGCCACAGGGCTGTTTGGGTAATACACTAACATGTGTGTTACTGTCTCACATCCCCTTCTACTTTTTAAGCTGAGCAAAAGGAACATGGTAACATTGGAGGGATTTTTGGCTGAAACTGCATATTTAGGCAACAGAGTAGTGTGACTGCAAGCAAACATTTAAAACTGGATTTAAAACCGATATTTTCCGAGTTAAATAAGTGGGTTTTTGTTGTTGGGCTTTGGTTGGTTTATTTTTTATTTTGCATGAGGTAAAATTTTGTTAGTCACCGGCCTTTTATGTGTAAAGAGAGAGTAGTTTTAAACACAACGTTTTTTAATTTACATGACTTCTGTTTTGAAGGCTTGGTGGAAAGGCTTTCTGGAAATAAGGTAACAGTGCACTTGTGAACAACCACAAACTGAGTATGCCTCCTTTATGAAAGTGACCATTTCCAGATTTTTCTCAGTGTACGTTACTTTTGCACAATAGTGAGAAACAGCGTTATGCATTCCACCCAAAACAGCGTTGTCTTCTCCGCTGTAGGTCCAGCCGAGCATGTATGCTGGCACAATCCTCATCGCACTGGGGCACATCTGACCTTTGATTGTTATTTACTTGGGCAGTTAATCCCAAAGCAGATTTTGGCTAACAGGTGTTTCAGAGGATGACACTTTGATCTTTCAATATCCATTATTTTATTCTACTGTGAAGAGCACGTTCCAGAGCCAAAGCAGCAATACCCTGCCTGTACTGAGTTTCACACGGATCTTGCCTTCCCCAGGGTTGACAGTCTGGAGTCTCTTACAAAGCAATTTGTCAGCCAGCTGGCCTCTCAGATGGGCAGCCACCTAAATCCAGAGTTAAAGCTGTGCGAGATGCCAGGTTCAGCGGCAACTTGCACCGAGCGGCTAAGGAGAAAGAATATACAATTACACCGTGTTTTGGGTTGAAGACTGCTGTGATACAAATACCGGAAAGCACTGCGATCACGCTTCTGCTTTCAGTTCAACTGTATTTCTCTGGCTGAAATAGTAATAGACTTGAACCTCAGTGCCACAGACACAGTTTGAAGGAAGAGGAAGGAGGCTCCGCGCACCGGCAAGGGGAGAAGCGTGCTCTCTGCAGGGCTCTGCCCTGGCTACAGGATCCCCATCCCCTTCTGCACCAGGGGTTCTGGTGTGTGCATGTGGCTGTCACTAGTACCCGCACACGGAGTTTCTTACAGGAAGACTGGCACTCCAACCTTTTGTAGCTGTGGCTCTTTTTTGTATGTGATCTCAAGAACAATCCTAACGAGATCCTTTTCTGGCAAAAGAAATCAGATGCTTCTATTGTGAATCATTCTGGATGGAAATAAAGCCATAAACAACATTTCATTATCTCTGCGGGCTTTTTTGTTTTTCCTGTGGATTCTTTGTGGAATTTTTCATACAAAAGAATTAATGAAGTTAGTTTTAACTGAAGTTAAGTGAAGCAGGTGTTCAGATGTTTTCCTGCATTGCCCAGACTAGGTATGGCCAAGCAGCAACAGTAGGGAGATTTCCTAAGTTTTCAGTTTGGATTCCGTCAGTTAATTTTGGTCCCTTCCTCTGTTCCTTCTTCCAAGAATGTTATGCTTCATATGAAAGTTTTAAGCTTAGGCAAATGTGTTTAACTACAATTCTTAGCAGTGCAGATGAACTGAGTTGTGGGAAATACAGTTTAGGAGGAGTTTTAAGTAAGTGTGGCCTGTTTGCTTCAAAAGAGGAAGCGTACTGAAGCGTGTAGATATGTCAGGAAGTAGAGATTCTGAAAATAGACAAATGATCCTGCATACCACCCAAAACTGCCTTCACCTTATCAGCATAAACCTGGGTAATTTGTTGATCACGCAAGGAGAATTTACAGGGTCTTTTTTGTTTTTTTTTGATTCAGGAAACTGTCTTCTGTTTGTACGCAGCTTTGTAGCTAACAAAATCTAATTTTCTGACTGAATCAAAAGGAGACTGCTGAGAGGGACACAGCTTTGTGTAAACTGCCTGCGCCCACGAGAAGGATGGTAGCTCGGAATTGTAGCAGTGCTCGTTACAGTCCTTCCTTTTTCTCTGACTGGCTCCCTAAGGAAGCAGAAGCTGCCGGTTGAGTGCTGAGCGAATGATGCTTTAACCCCTTGTGTCTTCCCAGGTGGTATCATGATAACCTCACCCGACACGCAGCAGAAGCGCTGCTGCTTTCCAACGGGCAGGATGGGAGCTACCTCTTGAGGAAGAGTAATGAAAGAGAAGATTTGTACTCCCTCTCTGTAAGGTGAAGTATGGGCAGAAGTGAATTTATCTAGCGCCCCAGAGCTCGCAGTTTTATAACCTTCACTTACATGTTTACGTATCTCATGCAAAGAAAAGTCCCACAGACTTTGTCCTAGAGCTCGAACTATTTTAAAGTATATTCCTATTGGTCTAAGCCTGCTGAATGAGATTTTGTGAGAAAAAACAACACTATTTCAATTGAATTTAGAAATCGACCTCATTTTTCCAAACTATGAATTGATCTTATTGGTGAAAAACATCATTCCATGGGGTTGTCTGCGCATTTCCTGTCTTTATGCTGGAGATCTGTGTGGCAGTGACAAGAGTTTAGGAAACAGCTGATGGGAATAAGAGAATTTTATGATAAGGATAGTAGTAAATATTCCTGTTAGTAGGCACTAACTTCACCAGGTTCTGGATCACTGTATAGGAATCGTTGTCACGGAGGGACGATCCATCGTTTGACTGGATGGTTTTACTCCTCTGTTCTGGGTTAAGACTCCGTCTTAGCCGGTAACAGGTGACTGGATTGAACAATATTTTGCAAGTGACAGGTGTCAGGCCCTTGCAGTCATCAGAGTTACAGGGGTTTACATCTGTTCAGGACACAGCCAGTACAAAGCACAGGTAGCCTGGCCTGGGTACGTCGCTACCGAATCACATTCCAAGAATCCCCGAGAAGCAGAGAAGCCACAAGATTTTAGAGAGGCAGCACAAAAGACGTGTGCATTGGACACACAGGGTGGTCCCTGCATGGCAGCTGGGTGGAGGCAACCAACCCTAAACGTGTTCTTAGCTTTCGGCAACCAAAATAATACATTAAACCTCCACAGTGACATTTTGAGCTAGTGGATTCAAGCTTATTTCTGCCTCAAATGAGCCTCTAGGCTATTGGTGACCACAGCTCAGCTGAGACGTGGTAAATTTTTAAGCGAAAGACACTTTGGTCAATGTAATGATGCTAGTTAATTGCAACCCTAATATATAGGAACACAGCGTATGCACTTGAAGTTGTGACTTTCAGTGTATTTGGTACCAGGAGCTCTTATAATTTGGAACTGTAATTGCTTGGATACTGAGGAAAAGTGCAATTTGAACCTACCCTGTTCCCCAGAGGTATAAAAGGCAGATTTGAGTTGCTTCACTCATCTCTAACAGAAGACCCAGGAGCAAGTACGCCTATAGATACCCTGCTGAAATTATTACCACTGTGGACAGCCGTTTATACAGGGAGCCTGGGGGGAGGGCACCTAGCAGATCTGGAAGTGATGTTAAATATTGTGTGTTCAGAGTAGCTGTGACTGAATTGAGTGGAAGACTTGGGAAAAAGAATAGCAGCATTTATAAGTAATAGCTTTCCTTAAAAAAAAAGTAATTTTAAATTAATAGTTGTTTTAATGGTTAAATTTTTTTTGCTTTAAAATGCAACTAAACATTATTTAAGGTAATCTGCCTCAGACAATTTTTATATATATTTGTTTTGAAGCTAACTTTAAAGGCCACTCAGGAAAAAACACTGTAATAAAATGTAAAGAGCTGTTCTTTTAATAGGAATCAAAAGCTAAAGTGTTAGTTAATGAAATTAAATACCATGGAGGTATTTAAAAGGTGTGTGGGTGCGGTGCTCATGGACATGGTTTAGTGCTGGACTTGGCATTGCTGGGTTAGCTGTTGGACTTGATCTTAAAGGTCTTTTCCTTTTATGAAAATAAAGCTGCTACTGTAACAAATTCTAGCTTTAGAAGACTTCAAAAAGTCTAATTCAGGCCAATTCCAATATTTAGTTCAGCTCTCCACACAGGAGCTAGAATTACTTACTGCATTACCATAGGAACTTAATATCCCAGTCTGGAGTTTGATCTTTTGTTCTGTTACACTAGGGTTTTTTTGATAGTACAGCTCCCTTGAAATACGGATTTTGATTTTAAAATGTTTTAATATTTTTCTACTGTTGAAGTTTTCCTTTCCATTTTTAAAGTAATATTAAAACTTAGAGTAATTCAATTTTGTTCTGTTACATTTTTGTAGAAAGGATAATTTTAGCAATTCTAACCGTCATTTTCTTACTCTCCTAAAATGTTTCCTATAGGTTTTACTTTTTTTTTCTGCCTCACCTCACAAGGAACTTCAGTCATTATTATAGTTTATTTTAAAAAGAAACAATGCCCAGGCATCCCTTGACGCTATTATTGCCTGAAATCCCCTCTCCCAGTTAAATTAGCCAACTTTAAAAAGGAACTAGGAAATGGCATAAAAGTTGTTCTCATTACAATACCGTATTTCTTGTGAAATTAGGTGAAAAGATGAAAGCCCTGGTTGTAGCAGAGTCACAGCAGCTTTGCTGTTGAGGGCATCTGCGCTGGGGTTGCACACCTTGTGTCTCAGCTGGTGGTGCCCCAGAATGTGCGGGGGGTCATCAGAGGCAGATGCTGCACTATCACAAGCACCATTCAAAGATGCCTACTTGAAACTGATCTCTTGTGGAAGTGGCAGGTAACAATGGAAAAGATGCTGTAAATCCCTCTTTTCTCCATATTTTCAGTGTATTTGCTACATACGTTTTTCCTGAGACAAAATTTTCCCTGGACTGTTTTGGATGCTAGAAATGGTAACAGAAGTAATTTTTTCAGAGTAGAGATACTTGCAGTAAGTGTTTCACAGTCTTCTGAAGGCAAAATAGTTGCTCTTCCAGGAAGCGAGGCCTTGCACACTTCTCTAAATACCATCAGCTTTTGCAAACAAGGGCTGATACTTCCCTGACGGACAAAGGACCCTGGTTCATGTTCGACAGTGCCCACCGTGGAGAAACCATTCGTCCTCAGTACAGACAGAGCGGATAAATTTGAAAGCCTTGGGTATCTAAAGTTAGGTTATTAATTCCCTGTTGGAGTGTAAAGCTGAGGCAGCCTGTTTTTCTAAGAGGAAACAGAAGACATTTTCAATGAGATCGAGATGTTACCTGAAAAGACATTTGCTGAGTAATGTAGGTACACCATCAAGACTACAGCCCAGTAAGCAAAGGGATAACATCCTGTTTAGACAGAAGGCAAGAAACCTCGTTTGCAAGTCTTTAACTGATCACCACAAGAGTTAATTTAACTTACTTGCCCTTTTTAGGCTTTCATATATAAAGCAGCAATGAGATTTTTCTTAATAAATCAGGGTCTTGGATGTGTTGAGTGTTAGTGAGGGACAGTAACGGCAGTAATGTTACCGCTAGGAAGGTGATTGTCAGGCTGTGATCTGTGCCACATTTCCTGTTGTGCAAGCTGGCATTTAAAGGTTGTACGTACCAAACGCCCTTGACATTTATACCTTGACAAAATTTTCCTTTTTTATTTTAGGGGAAAAGATTCTGTGAAGCACTTCCATGTTGAACATACAGGAACTTCATTCAAATTTGGATTTAATGAATTTTCTAGCTTGAAGGAATTAGTCATGCATTTTGCAAATCAACCCTTAATTGGAAGTGAAACAGGTAAGGAGGGCCATATCTTTGCATGAACACGTTTGTAGTACTGCTTCACACAAATCTGAGTAAAAGGAGCTTCCGATGTGTTATCAGATAGATCTACTACTGAAGCGTTCCTCTTCAGAAACTCACATTTGCATTAACCTCAAGTATCTAAGGTGTTCCTCTTCAAAAACTCTTTCAAGAACTCTGAAGACAAACTACATGCAACCTTACATGGATTTTGCTAGCCAGGGACACAAACTCCTTTTGGTTTCTCAGAAAGAGAAGGAAGCATTTCAAAATACACATGTACTGGGAGGAGCAGAACCCTCTCAAAAGGGATGAAACTAAAGCAAGGTGTTGCGTGAGAAAATACGTGTTCAGCTATGAAGTTGAAACTCCCACAATAAGAACAAGTGGAAAAGGAACGTAAAATTATTGAGCTCCAGCATTTTTCATCTGAGGAAGAAGTCTCTTTCCTGTGGGGGTTGTACCCTGTGTTACCTCTCCCCTTCTGTCTACAGCGGACCAGCCTGCAGATGCCATCTGCACCACAGTGATTTGTTATGTTCTTAAGGAAACAAAAGAGAAAAGCACAGGCTTCTTTAGCAGACAACATGCTCCCTGAAATAAGAGTTAAAAGTTGCAAGTGAGTATGATTCTATGAACACCACCAGATCAGAATCCTTGGAGAAACAGATTCACATTATCATGACAATGTCTGTTTTAGGCTTAGCTTCAGATGAGAATGTGTTGGTACAAGGTAGTGCCAACAACTTCAGAAAGTGCATGCACATAACTCAGCAGTACTAATTCTGTGTGCAAATGACCAGGTAAATGATGGTTGGCACATAAAATAACTGTAACATGTCACATACTAAATATGCACCAGTGCTCTTGCAACATAATCATTAAATTCAAGTGTTGCACTGCAGGTGTTTTTCCACAAGAAAAATGCAGTGGTAAGCTCAATGTGTCCCTTGTATTTTCCGAATCATTCTCTTTTTAAGTTCCTTTTGGGTGTTTTGAGCTCAGAGGTCCTACATGTATCTTTGTGCCAGTAAGCTATTTTCCCTTTGAAATCAGATATGCATCCACAGGCCTAATGCTGTAAACATTTTAGCTGACGTATAAAACTCATATTTCCCCATTTCCTTGCTGCATGTGTTACAGACATTAGCAATCAAGGCACTGGTGTTACATGATCTCTGTGGATGGGATCGACACTGCTGAATGATGGGCTCACTTGTGGCCTTAAAGCTCCCTGATCAGATTCTGCTGGCTCTGTGAAACCTCTAAGCTGGATGTGCCACAGAATAAGAGAAGCCATTTGAACATCACTTCAGGAGACCCTTCACCTTGGCATCGACAGGAAAAGAGCAGTGTTCCTTCAGATACAGGTGTCAGAGGTCTCCTGGGTGGTAACTGATTTATACCAAAAAGAGGATGGGGGCTCATGAGAGCCCACTCAAAGACAAGTGTCAGAGTAGCAGAACAACACAGAATTACACAGCGGGTTGTCAGAAGGACCGGCAACAGAGTGTGATTTCTCTGTGCCACGCCTCCTTCCAGAGAAAAGCAGCAAGTGACCTTTAGCTCAGACATTAGTAGAAAGTAGTTGGACCAGTTTTTCTTACTCCTTGTAAACAATTTTCTGTAGAAACACTGAGATCAGGAATGAGAGAATAAAGCAAGACAGCATTTTTTCATCTCTTCCTTGCATACAGACAGAATTTTATACAACAGAGACCCACGAGATAGAATATGTAATGGTTTCCGCTATCCGCCACCTAAGTTTTGTCTCGCTGGAGCTAGTTTTGTGTCTGAAGAGGCACACCAGGCTCTCTTTGATCAGTGCTTGGGCACACAGGCTTGCACCCCTGCCCACTGGTCTCTGGAGCACAGTGGTTCTTTCATACTGGGACAGCTGCAGGTTTGTGCTTCAAGCCCAACAAACCTTGTCTTCCTACAGCTTCATTTGCCACTCCAAGTTGCTACATGGGACTCATATCTTTTTCTGCAGTATGATGTGTGCACTTCCTTCTGAACTACAGATAATTAAAAGGAAGTTGGGTCTACTGTGTTCTGTGAGATAGTTTATTCAACAAGCAAGCTGAACCTGTTCAGTAAAAAGGTTAAAGCAGTATACTGTCATATTTCTGTGTTTTTATCTATTCAAAGTGATAAGGTCAACATGTTATTCTTAGCTGTTCGCTTATCATTTTTTTCCTAAAATATTTTGAAAACATGTTAAAACATTTTAAGCCATTACCCAGACAAAAATAGCCAAAGTCACTTGAAGCTAACATTTCCAACAATGGGACTAGTTTTCATTCTTCCTTAAAAATAGATATCATGCACAAATACGTAAGAAGAATCTTCCTACAGTCCTTTTGTACAGTTACCAGATGATTCTGTACAAGTATCTTCTTTAGAGAAAACACAGAGAGAACTTAGCGGAAAACAAACATGCTATAAAATCTAAAGTAGTCCTCCCAGTTCTGCAAAAGGGCTCTTTATTCATGTTGTACAGCTGATGGTACTCTGAGTCTGTGCAAAAGCTTAAAAGTAGTTTATGTAGACTGGTGATGGGTATGTTCTCAATTTAATTTCAAATGATAAAGCATTGTTTTTTCTGCAGAGCCAGAGAGAATTAAACTGATTTTGACTTTTCACCTACTACAAGTTGAATATATCGC
This sequence comes from Apaloderma vittatum, assembly GCF_000703405.1. Classification (NCBI taxonomy): domain Eukaryota; kingdom Metazoa; phylum Chordata; class Aves; order Trogoniformes; family Trogonidae; genus Apaloderma; species Apaloderma vittatum. The sequence goes on along the minus strand of NW_009718835.1, from coordinate 13,186 downwards.
ATTTGCATACACCCTCTGCATCTGCAAGCAGATTTCAGTTGGTTGCTTCAAATACACATTTTCCACTCCCTTTGTAGCGCTTCCCATTACAAAATACACTTGAGACTTTTAAATTACTTTTAAATCACTTTTAAATTACTCAATCATATGTAGGTTTCAAGTCCAAGTTCTTGCCAATTCTAGCCTTCCTTCTCTGTAAGAGTTGACAGTATCAGTATAAAATGCAAACAGAGCAGTATTTGGTATGCTGTGACATGATTTTCTTTTTAAAAGGAGGTTAGATGGTGTTGGAGTTACTATTTTAAGGAGGTTCTTCTCTATTGTGAATATTGTAATAGATTCACTATTGAGAATGCAGCTTTTTTTCAGAGAACGTGCAATAAACATGACCTTATTTGAAGAACAAAGAATGGCTGTAATCAAAAATGTTACTAACTAGAGAGAGCGATGGTAAAACAGTTACAGGTGATGGCAGCATGGGCTTACTGTTAGGAAGTCTGCAGCCGAAGCTCTGACAGATTAAGTGATTTACGCAGCAAACAGTGGGTTGTTGGCAAAACTGTTACAGCCTCGTCTAGCCTAGCATCCTGCCTACCTGCCCAGCTAGTCCCTGTGCAGGAAAGGAGTTTAACGTAGCAAGCAATTCACTTGCAAGCACTAGTAAGCTTAGAAGTTTTAAAAAGTTATGATGTATTTATAGTTTTCACAGTGGCACGTAAACAGGTGTGATGGCATCTGTAGTCACGTCTTCATGAATGCAGTGGAAGTGTAGGTCAGCACTTGAGCTGTAACCATGAAATCTGTGTTTGAGTTTGTTCTATATTATGTAGTTAGTCCTGACTGGAGAGAAGCAGGACCTGCCTTTGAGGACTGTCTCATGGTCCTGTTCTGTCACTGTCTTGATTTTTCAGCGCATGTCATGCATTGCAAGAGGGGGTCAATTACCTGCTGCTTAGAAGAAATGAAGAGGGTTTTCATGCTTGTTTTCAGAGATGTACGGACAAATTGACTCGCACTGTACAGGAGTGAGGGAGTGGGTTTAGGCAACATCCAGGTGGTCCAAGTGTTGAGGACTCTGAGCAACACAACAGAGCCAAGGAAGTGACACTGGGCAAGTGCACCTTTGTAGTTTGCACGGGCAGATTTTTGTAGAAAACACACTTCACTAAGTCTAAACTGTTCAGATGATGCATGTTAGAGATACTTGTCTAGCTTTATCAGTAAAGGAGAGTCTAGTTTATAGCATCTGATTGTTTTCACATGTGGGTGCAGCCTGAGTCCTGCCCCCTTCCAAGGAAAACCCCTTCCAGGAATCCTTGCAGAGATCTTGGGTAGATTGTTAGCTCTTGCACCTTTTGAATTTTGGGAAAAGCTAAAGTTCACAATTCCAAACAAGCAGCCACTGCCACTGATTTTCTGAGTCTGTCTTGCCAGATGACTTACTCCTGCTCTTTTTCTCTCCAGGAACCTTAATTGTATTGAAACATCCCTACCCAAGGGAAGTGGAAGAGCCTTCCATATACGAGTCTGTCCGAGTTCACACAGCAATGCAGACAGGAAGGACAGAAAGTGACCTTGTTCCAAATGCTCCCTCAGTAAGTTGTGTTCTGTTGGGAAGGGTGCTTCTCCTGGCATAGCTCTCTCCTGGCATGATTGCTGGAGTGAGCTATGCAATAATACCAATAATTCATCCCTTTATGGGTTCGTAAATACAGGAAGTCTTTGCCAACCAAGGCAAAACCAACAGCTTGCTAAATCCAGTCCCATGACAATTTAAGCCTTTTAAAATTGTTGTCACCAAGATCTTCAGTGCTGTCGCTGGGACACCATTGTCTGAGCTGACCTAGGTGAGTCTGGCCATCCAAACAAAGAATATATAAAGGCTTTTCATTCTCCTGTTATCTTCCTTTTAGGATGCCTTCTTAGCAGTAACATTATCAGGAGTTTAAAAAACAAACAAACAAAACCATACACCACAAAACAAACCCAACGCTTCTCACATCTTTCTGACAACCCTCATCAGGCTGTATGCAACAAAACCTATGTCAGGTTGCACAGAAGGCCCTTGTTTTGCCAAACATCCTTTGCAGCCCATGGGAGCTGCAGGTGAGGAGAGGAACACACTAAATAGCAAAACCTAGTAACAGCTACAGGATTTACTGCGGTTTTATTCAGTGAATATGAGAATTAGGAGACAGGAAACTGTAATCCTGACAGTTATAACTCATTAGTAATTATTTTTGCAGTCGTTGTTTGTTAGAATTATTTTGCCCAGTTACTAATGTACAGCCTCCTTCCTGACTGGGGGGAAGGAAAGAGCGTCTCTTGACTA
>NW_009718835.1:0-10841 GCF_000703405.1 Apaloderma vittatum | reverse complement strand
AAAAAGTGGCCTTTTGAAAAAAAAAAATACTGAAAGATATGCAAGACAGGCAGGAACACATTTGTAAAAGGAAACCCCAAACTGAAGCACAGTACAACCAAGTTAATAAGACTATCTATATCCTGATAAGTACATTACTCAAATTTTTGGGGGGCATTTTCACACTTCTATTTTGTTATTTTAGAATGACCTTGGCTTGAAGCAGGAAGATGTGTTCTGACACAGATTTAAACCCTAAATAGAACAATATGACAGAGGAGCCTCCACCCTTTCAGCCCCCCTAATTCTGAGCATGGTAAAAAGTTGTGTCACATTCAAAGCTACACTTTACTGGCACAAGAAACAAGAACATCATCATATCCATTTGGGCCACCTGCTCTGACACCCGTGACTCCCTTGGACAGTAATTAGAGACTTTAAATCCCTACTAGCTCATATCTAAGTGACACAGTTGGTTTCTACAGAACAATATTGCTCGAAACAGAGAGGAAAGTATTTTAATTACATGCTATATTTTTTGAGAAAAAGAGTTACATTAATCCAGATTAAGGAAGTTGATAAAAGAACCACTGCTGATGTGTTTCACAACAAACCCTTTATGGCTGAGTTTCACCTTAACCTCTAAAGAAACTTGACTTCCACATACAACCAATAAAAAGGCAGTATTTTTTCAAGAGTAAGTAGTAATTAACTTGGCAAGAATTTGGTTTTCAGAGGTCTGCAGTCTCACAACTAGGTCCCTATGCAGAGTTTCAGTATCTGTGAAGTCAAAGTCCCAGTGTCAGTTCAGCGGAACAGTTCAAAAAACAGTTTTTCAGTAGGCACATGGAATGTAACAGGCTTTTCCTGTCAAGCATGTGGCTATTTGAGAGAAGAGGAATACCTGAATAAACCAGCCTTTTCCCTCCCACTTGCATTTCAAGAGTGATTTCTGTGCCTAATTCTACTGTCAGCTGAACCCCAGGTGCTTCTGGTTACGACACGTACCGAGGCCAGCATCTAACTTTACTCAATAAACTGTAACTGCAGCTGTTTCCCTGCGTTGAGTTGAGAAGATGCAGGCCAGAAGCTTGCTGAGGGAGGCGCAGTCTGAGAAACTGCTTTTAGAGCCAGCGCAGGCCTGTGGGAGCACAGGAGCGAGGACAGGGCGAGCAGCCATGGGAAATTTCCCCAAAACCCAGGCTGCCCTTCTGTCTTCCAAAAGTGGGCAAAGAAGGGGCAAATGGAAGCAGAGCTCAGCTTCTAACCCTGATCCCTTTTCCCTGTTACTTTGCAGCTTGGTACGAAAGAAGGATACTTGATAAAACAAGGCAAAATAGTCAAGGTAAGGAAAGCTCTTACTCCTTGCTTCCACTCTGTGGTCACGCAGAGAAGCTGGCGACAGTGCGGAGCTGAAACAGCTCCACCTGCGTTCCCCTGTAGAGAGGAACGGCCTGTGTTTTGGGCAACAACAAAGCACGACTTCAAACCAGAGCAAGTCAAAGGCTTTACAGGTTTTTCTTATCTAAGAAGCATTGCTCTAAATTCTCACAGGAAAATAACCATCCATTCTTGATCTTTCAGAATTGGAAGACAAGGTGGTTTACGCTGCACAGGAACGAACTTAAGTATTTCAAAGACCAGACTGTAAGTAGTGAACACCAGTTCTGCTCTTCAAACGTCAGCAGAGGCTGCTGAAGCCTCCTCATATCTCTGGCTTCTCCTACCTGTGTCACAGCTTCCCGAGCTAAAGCTTCCCGTGCTGTCAGAGAGGTCAGACCTTTCAAACAAAGTCAGAGTTTCACTCATGATTTCGGCAAGGGAAGGAAGTTTTACAGGTGGAAAACGTTAACCCTGCTCTCTCAGTCTCTCCTACTAGGGTTGTTTACAGTACATGTCTTGGTTGCCTTGATCAGTGTGTTTCAACCTATCAGCACAACGCAGCTTCTGTTGGTAGCATTGACACACAACCTAACAGACAGCAGTGCTATTAAAATATTTTTGCAAATGCCAGTAGTATATTTTGCATTCCTTGATTTCAAGTGGTCACACAGTATACATATAGAAAGCCATTCATTTAAAAATACCTTCCTTCCTAGCACTGGACATAGATTAACATGCCACATCTTGGGAAAATGGTGCATCCTTACAGTTGCTCGTCCATTTCTATCTTAAAACAAGTAAACTCAAGAAATAAATAGAGTTTTTCCACCCTTACAGTATCTCCAGTGTAAGTTCCTTCATAAACACAGCCAAACTGTTTACATCCACCAGGCCCCGTATCAAGCATCTAACAGATTTTAACACAACAGCGACAACTGCCCTCTCTCACCAGACAGCACCGTTATGCATTTTTGGGGCCTTCCAGCAGTTTTCCTTTCAGTTCAAGCCAACTTGAACTCAGTTTCCAGCACAACATTTCAAAGGGCAGTGCTCCAAACGTTTGAGTTGCTTTTGTGACTTACCAGGCTAGGAGGTGTCTCTGTCAGGATCACAGCCTCCTCTCCAGCAGCAGCTCCGGTGTTTCCCAGTGCTCCCATGGCTGCTGTGGGGTTTCAGATAACCACAGGCGAGCAGCTTGCTGTTACGGACCCAGGGGCAACGTTCGCCAGTGCACTTCAGCACAAGGTGCTTTCTTCTGGCATGTGAGCCAGAGGAAAACATAAGGAAATGGGAACAGCTAAGAGCACTTGGGTAGGGAGTGAGCAGTTCTACTTCAGCTGCCTCTCCTGAAGGCGCTTAACAGTGCGAGGCTGAAACAAATCACACAACTGCAGGGAGAATGAAACTCTTAGGGAGATGTGTTGTAGCTACGCATGGAAAGCCTGCCCCAAGAAACTTGGATACACACACCCTCTCTACTTATGCAGCTAAACTCATCACTTCTGCCACAAGCACTACTTTAACTTTGCTTCTCCACTTCTTCTCTACCCAGCTTCATCCTTTTAAAGCACTTAGGACCTAATTAAATCCCCAACAGCTGGCTAAGCCTGATAAGACGTGTAACCATCCTCTTGTCTCTGTAAATCTTAGCTGGAAGTGAGATCAGATTTGCATATGTGTCACATTATTACTGCATCAACCAAACCCTTGGCAGTTTCCATCCAGCTCAAGCTTTCCTGCAGCAGAGATCCCCTCCGCTGGCTGGACCTGAAACGCCTGTCACAATTTTTTTCTATTTAGCTTAACTTCTGCCATGTTAGCACTGATGCTACATTTGCTAGTTCAGGTTTATGGTGTCACAGCTGTTGTACTTAGACCTGGAAAAACTTGGTGTGCCTGCAAAGGTCTAGATACACAGAAGATGAACTGAACTAGCCTTCTGTTTTCATGTGTTCCCATTTTTAAAACCATTTTATTTTCAAGGCCACAGAACCCATTCGGGCACTTGACTTAACTGAATGCTCAGCTGTACAATTTGACTATTCCCAGGAAAGAGTCAATTGTTTCTGGTAAGTCACTGTACTTTCTCCACCTTGCTGTGAAGGTCAGAATAGCCCAGGAAGTTTGAAATGTAACCACTGGGTGCTTCTGAAAGTCCCCTTGCCAGTTGTGACACTGCTTTTCCTCTAACTCATAGTCTGTTTCTGTCAGCCAGCCACTGTCAGTCCTGTGTGGCTTTCCCAGATTACCACTGGAAAAAGCGGTTTGTTTTGTTTTTTTTTCCTCAGCAAGTTGGGTTCAGTTTTAGGAAGAATTACCAATTGTTCTAGCAAATGAAAGAATTTTTTTACTGTTTGATTACAGTTTAGTGTTCCCATTAAGGACGTACTACCTGTGCGCGAAAACTGGAATAGAAGCCGACGAGTGGATTAAGATACTGCGATGGAAGCTGGTAAGGTGATGCGCAGTGTGCTGCCTCAGGCAGCAGCGCCCTCGGGTGCCACTATCGTAAACTCCGCAGTGGTCACAGAATCATAAAAGCTGGACAAAACCTCTTAAGATCATCTAGTCCAACCGTCTGTGCAACACTAACATGTTCCAAAGTGCCACTTCCGCACGTTTTTGGAACATTTCCAGGGATGGTGACTCCACCACTTCTCTGGGCATCTTGTTCCAGTGCCTCACCACTCTTTCAGTAAAAAAACTTCTCCTAATATCATAGCCGCCAAGTATGTGTTGTGGCTTCCAGGCCAACTAGGCAGGAATATGGTGTTTTTGTGTAATGTAGCTTCCTGCAAACCTGTATCAGCGTTTTTGGGACATACTTGTAACACACATACTCACTGTGAAAGAGAAATTACTTCCATCTTTAAGGATGTCCTTGTGTAGATGGTAAACAATACGGAGCATAATCACGGGCTGCATGTGCTGGGTCACAAAGGAAGCAACAGGGAGACAATGTAAAGGCTTGAAAGCGTTAACTTCCTTAAAAGTACCAAAATTTGGGTCGGTGGTACTCACCCACATCTACGTGCATGCAGACACAGGGTAACGAGTTGTTCTTCTCTTCCAGTCCCAAATACGGAAACAAGTGGAGCAGCGTAACGCCACCCCCAGCGCGTAGCTGTACCTCTGGTGCTGCCTCTGCAGGGCTTGCCTCTTCGCTGAAGGGGAAGCGTCGCTTACAAGAGGACGGTTTCACACGTCTCTGCTACTCTGAATGGGAGAGCACCTGCTTGTGTACCCGCACACAGACACTTGCACCCAGCCCAGCACGCGAAGGATTCGTACAGCTGAGCGCTCCCAGGACACCGAGTCATGTGTGGAGGCGGTTGCAAAATCAGTGTTGGTTTGATCAGCCTGGTGCGTGTCTGCAACACACGCTTAATTCAAACACCCGTTAACTAATTGCAGAAATAGTCACTGTTTAAAAACTTGTGTGGTTATTCCAGGCACTCTCAACAATTTATTGCAAGCTCCATCACACAGCGCATTCTGTAACCTGTTACTCAAAACTGGTCCTTTCCGGAAACATTAAATATTTCTTTTGTATTATGTGTTTAGGTTGTAAACCAAAATGACAGAGAGAATTCTATTTTTGTAAATAGTATCTATATTACAATCCAGAGGATATTTCAAGGCCCTTGTGAAGGTGATGGATGAGTAGCACTTTGTTCTAGTCAAATATATTTTTGTATGGTTTAGATTTAGACCAGTGATGGCTACAAGCAAATACCTGTTTTAAACAGCACCTCTCTGGGTAATGGTAGGCTGGATCACATGAGCACGCTTGTTCTACATAACCCAGGGTAAATTTCCATCTGTATTTGGAAGACTCGTACAGATGTGCCAGTGCTGTGGCTCGCTACAGACCTGAGAAGCAGAAGCCCAGTACTTTGCTGTCAAAACCTGTCTTTAGACAAAAGCGCAGAAGTTTCAGACACTGAAGGGTCCCAAGACCAGCCTGGCCCAGCCTCATGGCTGACCCAGCTGTGAGACCATAGGAGCAGTCTTGCTCCTCCTGGAGGGGTAGGAAAAAACCCCCCTCAGTCTTCAGGTCAGCATTCACTAGGTGCCTTTGCTGTGGGAATACTGAAGGAGGGGAAAAACCTGCTGGAAGAAAGAAAATCTAGATTTGGGCCTAGGAATAGCCTTTTAGTTCCACTTAGAAATTCAAAATATTTGTAAATATTTTTATGCAGTTTTCTGACTAAAATGTCATTATAAAACTACCAAGTGTCTTCTGTATTCCTGTAGTGTTTTGTTAAAGTTTTCTCCTTGTTCCCCTTAACGAAGTGGTTTAACAAACTGCCATCTTCCATTTAGTTAAAAGGCTCTGACGAGTTTGTGTGAGAGAGAGGCAGTGTAACGGCCTCCAGCAGGAGCACTGTTCCATGAAAACACTTTGAAAACAAAGCCTGATGTTGTGACCACAAACACACCCTTCCCTTTTCACACGGACAGGCTGCGGTGCAAAACACCAGAAGCAAACTTAGCACATGGTGTCAGTAAAAGAAAGTGCACTGGGCTGACGTGGGACACAGTCACAGGCAAAGGAGTTAAACAGCAAGAATAGGCCTGAGGCAGAACAGGAATGTTTTTTGCCAGAAACACACACAGAGACACCCCAGGGCTCAGTTTCCCCACTGCCTCTGTAAGGACCAGCGACAAAAAGCTCACACCAGGAGCTCAGTTTAAATAGAAAAAGGTTGGCTGACAACTGTTCCATCTCATAGAGCTTTTGAGACAATTTGGAGCCCTTGTTGCCAGCACCACCACTTCCCCCATCCTGCCTGGTGCTGAAGGTGGGCAAGGTGTAAGCGAGGGGGCAGTGGTGACACCCCTCTTCCCAGCCTGAGGCCGAGACCTGCCAAGAGCTCTCCTGTGAGCAGCGGTCCTTGCGTTCAGTGCTGGAAGTCGCTGCTGCAGTCATGCCATGGGGAATGTGGGAGGGAATGAGGCGGGGGGGAGATAGCACAGGACTGATCCCCAGCGAGAGAAAGCTGGTGGGTACTAACTTCTGCCTTGGCACGGGACTCGGCATCCTTGGAATCGCCGCCGGGAGAGACACATCAGTTAGTTCTTGCCCTGTAAACTCTTGGATTTTGTACACTTGCAAGCAACAACACACCTGCTCTCCCCACAGCAAAGGCAACATGCTATAGAGTATTATGGTGCAACAGAAGGGTGGACCAGCCTCTGTCATTTAAAAATACTGTATTTTATTTATATTTATTTGCTTAGGAAAACCTAAGGGTAAATGAGCTGAGAGTGTCACCAGTGATGAACCCACACAAAGACTACGAGACACAAGATCTTCACAATCATATTACACAAAAAAAACCACGAGAAAGTGAAACACCGTTCAGGTGCTTTTATCTGGGCATCGGGGAAAAAAGCCCTAAAGCAATAGCTTTCATAGAAATAGCTTTCTTCTTAGTGTGAGCAGGATGCAGCCAGCATCCACATTAGTAGCGTTCCCTTGCAAAGTGTCACCCACATAAGAAAGCCAGGACAGTTACTGATTGTACCAACACATCACTGCTTGTCAACGTGCTCTCACAATTCTCTTTCCTCCACATCTCTGATAACACTACACAACCTATTTGCCTTCCAATACATGGTGGCAGCTGGCCTGGGGCTACACCCCACGGCATGACCAGTTCCCTGCAAAGCAAGAGATCTGTGGGTTGCTCACGCGAGCCGATGGCATCGCACCGATCCGGCTCAGCTGGCTGAGCTGAACTCCATGGGAGCTATTTCGGTGGTCTCTCCAGCACCGCGCAATACAAGAAGCATAGCCTAGGTAACATCCACCTACAACACACTAGTAGATCATTTCAGATTCAGTACTATGTACAATTTTACTTAGTATACTAAGGAGCTGTGGTATTTCTTCTGAGAAGTGTTATTTGACTGAGGATTATTGAATCTTTCTGTCCACTGGGCTGCAGAGGGATGCTGCACTCCGGCTGTACCGTCAGGTTAAGAAACTTCGACAACCTGCCTCAGTTCCTCAAACAGGGGCGTGAGCTCCTTCTCTAAACTTACAATCAGCCCTGGAAGGAAAGAAGAGACAGAAAATCCCATCAAATGACGTAACTGAGAAGCCTCCCTCCAAACGCCGCAGCTCCCTCAACCCTGCCAAGTCATAGGCAGTGTTTTCGAAAACTGAGACATTTCACTTGAGCTGCTCTCTCTCCACATGCAGCACCTCCAGGCAAGGCACCTGCAGCCCCCAGCACCCACAGGGGCGCAGCTCTCGCCCCATGCTGCTGCTTCCCACAGCTACCAAGGCCCAAGCAGTAGCACAAGAATTAAACACCTTTTGCTTGTAACACCCTCATGAGCAAGGCCAAGCACCTTGGTGAGTGACTTCCCACCCAGCAGAACTGAGAAGACGAAGCTGCACGCATTGCTGCAGAATCTAACTTCGAACTGACAGAAAGGGACCCAGCAACTGGTTTGTAGGATTCAATCACTGCCAGCGCAGCGAACAGTCTCATGCAGCAAAGGTAAGGTTAATCACAAGAGAAATACGCCTCTAACAGAATAACAACTTCATGTTACTATGAGGTTTTCACTTGTGCCTTTCCCTTTTCCCCTTCACAATTACGCTGACAAAAATTCACAGCATGAGCAAAGTTAATGTACGCTGAAGTAAATTCAGGTAATTTATTCTCAATTACTTAAGGCACCTGGGCCTCACAATACTGCAATACTTCAAATATATGTGAAGACCTACCGGTATTGGCATTGCTGCTAGCAATGAAACTTACTACCAAAGGTAAGCGATTGAACTGCACCACCTGCAAGGAGAGAAAACAGTGTTCAGCTGGCAGCTAACGTGCTGGATGTTAGAGCTCTGCCACGTAACCTTTTGCCAAAACAAACATCCTCCTCAGTTTAAAGGACAAGCAGGAGCAAGAGCCACAGAGCTGGCTTTTCAGTGTATCCATTTCGTAAGATCCATGGTTAAACAGCACAGTTAAAACTAGGTCCTTATACTGTGGTGTGAGCTGCACATGCAGAGCCTGGTGTCCCTCTGTGTTCTGCAGTGTTACCTACCAGAACTCCTAACTCAGCTGCAAATGCTGCAGAGCATACTATGGAGACCACTCTCTCCACAGGTATCAAGAGGGCAGGCAAGTTTATCGTTTTAAAATAGTATTCCATGTACAGCAGTGTCTCCTCTTCCATTAACAGGGAACTGGGACCTTGAACACCTCAACAAGCCAGTAGCATCAAGAGAATCGAAGCCATGTACTCCACATGTGTAAACTAACTCATGCACCCATTTATTTTCCAAACAAAGCCAGACACTGCGGGCTGAACAGTTGGCCAGTTTAGTGTAGTCATAATAAGCTCTCAAGACCACTAGAACTTGAAGAGCAGAGAGTTAGTAAATGATGGCTTTCAGGACACAAACAACCAGTTTGTTTAAAAAAACCCAACAAAATAAAAAGCAAGCAAAAAAAGAGAGAATGGTATTTCAAAGCTTTCTTGCTTCAAAGTCATACTGGCAAAAAGATTAGCTATGCAGTAGCTAATATTGTTTGTAAAAAATAACATAAACCCTTCATAACAGATCCTGAAGGCCATATGAACAGCACCTGCTGCAAATTCCCAGTTACTACCGGTTCAGAAAAATATACTATTTTCCAACCAGTAAACCTGTTTTGAAAAGAGGAGCTTAAGAAACAGTGCAAAAGTTTACTTTAGCTACTGAAGCAGTGTGAGAAATAAGAGGCAAATATTTCAATTGCAGCCAAGTAGAAACCTAGCAGAGGTTAAACGACCCTCTCTCCCTTGCTCAATGTAGTGTAGAGACAGCTTGGGTTACTCACCTGGTATGTATTGTAATAGCAGATGATACTTTTGTTTTTAGAAAGTCCTAGCTTACTGCCCTGATCAGTGGCAAGGGCAAAAGTGGACAGAAAGCCAGGTCGCAGCGCATGTTCTGGAGCATTATCATTGGCAACTGCAACAAAACAAAACAATTCTTACTTTTACATAGTACCTCTGGCTGCAGTGCAACTCCTTATCTGGCTCAGTGCTGTGCCAAGAGCAGATCTGCCATTGGGAAACACGTAACACACCTCAGGCGCTTCCACAACAAGCCCAGAACAATCTTCTTGAGCCGTAAATTTAATATTCTGCACAGCATCAATGCTTGTTATATCCGTGTCCTCCCCAACATGCCTAAGAAACATTTTTTCCTTCACAATGCACAGCCTGTGCTGACGTCTCTTTGGTTCTGTGTCCCACACTGCCTGTGCCAATTCCAGCTCTTGAACTGATTGCTGGCACAGAGTCACTTGAATGAAAACAGGTGGAGACGTGCAAGTTTTGCTAGTTCCTTAAATATACTGGGATGTTAAAAAAATAAATATAAAAATAAAGCGCAGTACTTGACTATTTGCGTTGTTAAACTACTGCACTTAAAATACAAAAAAAGTCTTAAACAAGGGCTGAAAAGATACAGTAAAAGCTATAGTACCAAAAATCAAAGTAAATTAGAAAATATGTATAAAAGTTGGATGCAATTGCTTCTGAGCACAGAACAGACAAGTCAACAAAATACCGACAAGCTCTCTCTAGTATTTTTTATCGATTAGCCTATGAGTGACTTGAAGACACAAGGACCTTACAGCACTCCATCCTTTTCACTGCTGAAAATTTCTGCAGCCTACAGCCATTGAGCACACAAACAAAAGGATAAATTTAAAGAGGTACATAATCAACTACCAAACTTGAAGTAAAATACTAATTTGATTCTTTGATTTCAGGTATTCCTGTACGGGCATAACCAGAGAAGATTCTGCTGTACTTTTCCACCCCCTGCTGTTCAGTCAGCATTTTGCGTTGCAGAGCACAGCGAGAAGTTACCTTTGATGACAGGCACACCATCTCTATCTGAGACTACAATAGCATGAAGACCTTCGACACTGCAAGAAAAAATAAATAAATTAAAATGGAGACACTATTTTAAAGACAGAGTAATCACTACCAAAGATCTTTTTATTCCCGAGCAAACATGCAAGCAAGGGGAAAATACAGAAAAAGAATCAATGCCTTCGCTAATTTAGTATTTCTCTGAAAGGGACTTGTTTTACCAAAAATCGCACAGAATTTTTAGCTTCAGAAAGAGGACTGATTCTAGTGGTCAAATTTCACCAGCGAAGCAAGAGCCTTCATGCTGTCCTCACTTAAGGAGTGCCAGTTTCACCGTATCTGCATGTAACCACACAGCGAAGCCGTTTAACGCTGCCGGTAACAGAAAAGGGAATCACCAGGAATTAATCACAAGGGATGTTTTCCCCACGCCTCATTATAACGCGGTGAACACGCTGCTTTTAAAACCATCGAGTGAAAGCTTATCCTGTCCTCGCCGCACGGTGCTTCCGTGTCGTTTCAACAACTAAGAGAGTTACCCGATTTCCCGAGAAAGAGCGAAAGGGGCCGACACCTCACACCCA
>NW_009718834.1:32276-40895 GCF_000703405.1 Apaloderma vittatum | reverse complement strand
TCACCGAGCCAGGCGGGAGGTGCGAGCCGCCTTGTTCCCTTTCCTCTCCACCATGGAGATCACCAGATCCCTCAAGTTCTGTGTTCACATAAACGTCTGACACAATTAAACCCAAACAAGCGGCCAGAGAAGCTCCTGGCGTGCTTTCCCAGCAGTTTCTGTGCCTGTTTCGATGAGGGAGGCAGACCCGGCAGAAGTGTTACCAACTGGGTTTGAACGTATTGAAACGGACCATTACCTGCGCTTGAGGGGGTTTTGGTCGTTTTTTTCCCGTAACAAGGTGATGTTAAGGCCTCAGTTCTGGAAGGAATGTAGATGTGCTCTAAGAAAATGATTAGTTCCCTGATCAAAATAAAGGGGGAGGGGAGCTGATATTAAAAAAGTCAGAGCTATTGACCAGCAGAAGGGGAAAAAAAGCCCACCTTGTTATTTCAAAGAGAAATAAAAGTATTGCTAGGAGTTTGTCCAAACTGCAATGCAGTAGTTCAGTGTGAAAGCTGTATTAGGAAAGAGCTAAGCCACACAATCAGTTAGTTCAAATGTGCCGTGGGTTTGGACTATCTCCATATCAACCTCGGGAGTCACATGGATGAGCTGATCCTACCATCAGGGTTTAGAAACTTTCTGTTCTGTTACACGTATCTGCTTAAACTGTTAACTTTGTGTTCTGTAAATAGGTCCCTTGAAAAGTGAATGTCGTACTAGGCAAGGCCCTGCAAGTCCTGGAAACGGCGTTATCAGGTTTAGGCAAAGGACAAACACTATAAAACTGCCCTACAGTGCTGCTTTTTACTGGGGGTAGGAGCGACTTGAAATCTTTGTGCTAATTTAAAACTCAAGCTACATCTCCCAAAATCATCATCATCATATTAGTTGTACTATGTGCGTGGGGACGCTGACATACCTTTCTTGGTAGCTGCTGTAGGAGTATGGCATTTGCTTTCCAAGCACCTCGGTGCGACCCTGAACCTCCCCATCATCCTAGGCATTAAGTATATACAACAATTTTCCCAGCATTATTTAAAAAGACCCCAAACACCCATGCGGGGGTGATGAAAGAGAGAAATAAGACATGTAAGATGTTTTATAAAGATATATTTTAACTTCTACAGCACTCAGGAACCATGGTGATGAATGTGACACAAACTGAAATTGCTTAGATATAAGCTCTGATCCACAGGGAACTATCCTAAGATTCATAAAGATTATCAGATGCTAATAACTTCTAGTCAGTACCTCCCTGGGCTTGATTTAACTGGTGACATACAGCTGAAGTCCCTTGAGACTGATGTAAATGTCAGCCACTGCTTTGACAGTGTAAAGTGACCGCAATGAAAATGAGGATCTCGCTGTAATCTTACGCCGTTGGCAACTGATGCCAAAACAAATTTACTTTTTCCCCCTGTGTTTCCTATTTTCCCCCATTCAACATTCTGACTGACTTTGCAGGAAGCTTATGGCGGCTTATACACCATGGAGTTAAAATTAGTGAACAGATTGCTACGTTTGTTTTGTGCATTCCAAGGGGAGCAGGAAAGACCATTAATTGCAGAACTATATTGTCAGGAACAGCCTTGATCTTGCAGCAGGTTTCATTCTGTCACTGTCAGAATCTGTCACTGTTGTAGATGTATTATCCATCATGTTCTTGATAGATTTGCTGTTCACAAATACACTTTGAAAACACAGTTGCAATTTCAAGTATTTTTTAAGTTCCTTAGCTTTTTTGGTACAAGTAGTTTACAATTATAGCCTAAATATTTTAAAAGAAATCCATTTTACGGCAACCTTAAAAGCTGATTATATAATTCTAACAATTTTAATTAAAATACTGACATTTTGTTGCTGTCTATAAAAAAACTAAGTTGCTTTTATTTTTCTACCGCAGTAGCAGCAGTATCCAGGCACTGTCCTGCACTTCAGTAATGGAAATTTCCCAGCCTCAAAGCACACTCTGTCTCAGTCAGCTGCAATAAAACTGTGAGTGGTTTCAGTATTGTTGTGTGCTTTACTTGTCCTCGGTTATCGGAAGCTTGTATCTTTTGAAAACCAGCTACTGCTAGTGAGTTTGCTTCGTCTTGCCTAAGACTTAAAATTCAGCAACCAAGCTGGGGATGATAAGAGGACTGAACCACCATACAAAAAGTTATTTTACAGGACCGACAAAATTAAACATACATAGAGTAAATACTTACACACAACGTTGCAGGACTTGTGAGGAGATGCCACTGCAGTCCCAGTGTATGACCATTGTTTTCTTGTGCCAAAGCTTTATGCACTGGATGGCTATTAAGTTTTTAAAAAAAGATTTAGCTAGTGAATATCAGTTTCTTGATCTCTGCATTTTTGATATCATTGATTACTATGAAAATACAAAAGAATACCAAAAAAAAGGAGATAAGATTATTACAAAATCTTAGAATAATTTACAGTTATTAAAATAAGCAGTCTGTTTCCCCCACTTGTTCTCAGTTCAGCTGTACACAGGACAAGTGATGCCTCCAACAGAGCCAGAAGTCAAAGAAAGTAGAAACAGAATTATTAGGTTTTCTGTAGTTCAGATACTGCAGTAACTCTGTTTCTAATACTTCTTGCTTATAGCTAAAAATTTAGGGAGCATTTGCGATACAGATGTTGGCTGATGTGAGGGCAGAGGAGAAAGGCTGATGAAGGACAGAATAAAAGAAAATACAGGGCGTAAGAATGTAAAATGAAAGGAAAATGAACAGGTAGTGGGAACGAGCTATTGGAACAGAAGGGTTATAGTTGGAGGGGTGGTAGATATCCAGACCCCACTGCATCTGGCTTCGTGCAGGTGAAACTTGGCAGACACACAAGTGCCTTTATGGGGACCCAGTGTGGGGAATGATGCCAGACCTTCTAAAAAGGTCTTGCTTTCACCGGTGATGTCAGCTGGGGTGATGTTCATGACAAATACGCAAATACGTGAACTAGTACCTCAAGGGTTTTGTGATGGCACCGGTATACTTCCTGGTTGTCTGCTGTTATTATATTTAGTCTAAGCGATGGACAGTGGCTGAATAGAAACGAGTGGTAGGGACCAGCACATTAATGGGACCCCGAGATTTTCACGTGGAAGTCACCAGGGTTCAACATTCAGCCAACATCGATGCCACCTCGCGTGACCAGCGCGTGGCAGCCTTTATGAGCGAGTTGGAGGCCATAGCAGAGTTATTCTGAATATCAGGTTCCACATATAAACTGTCGTACTTAGCTTTCCTGGCGCTAGTCTTGGCAGGTCAGAAGGACTCAGGACTGCCTTTTCTTCTTTGCTTGCCAGAGCCCGGCCTGGCGGGCACTGAACGGCAGAAGAGGCACCTCCAGATTTACTGCTGAGACGCCTCAAGCACCCGCAGGGGAATCTGCGTCTTTTCTCCCTAAGGGAGGGAAGGTCATAGCGAGCATCTTTGCTCCCTAAGCTGTGCCGAAGGAGGGAAGGTTACCAGGCTCTTCTCCTCGCATTTTGTCCAGTCTGCTGACCTGGGAGCCCAAGGAGTCTGTACGGCGTATTTTTAACAGATAACACATAAATAACAGACATCCATTTCTGCAGTCCAAAACTGATGAATCATAATTCATTTTTAAAGAACCACTTCTTTTGCAGTTTTGCATATCTACAGCAGATAAGAGCTGTGCAGGCAAGAGAGATTTCCTGAAGGAAGTGGTGTCACAGTATTTTGAAAAAAGAGCCAAGCTGTTGGAATCCAAGTTGCGTTACAGGGGTAATGCAATACCTCCAAGTGCTTCCTGTTTGTCACGATAGTTTTCACCACATCATAAAACTTTCAAGCATTTGTTAATAAGTGCTCCTAGAGAAAAAATAATATCCAAATACACAACCGCCTGTGGCATCTGTCATTTTAAACAGAAGATTTTCATTATATATATCAGGGGTCTCTTTATGTGAGAGAAGCAGATTTTGAGGGCCCCATCCACCTCCCGCTGAAGTCAATGTTGCATCTCTCATTAGGTCATTGGACCCTGGTGTATGATTTTTCTTTATATAAACAGCAAGATCTTTGAATGAGCCAACGTAATTTTTTACTACCAGCATTTGTCTTTTTTCTTTTTTTTTTTAAAAAAAAGGGGGTATACAGAGAACAAACATCTGCAGAATTATAGCTTGGAACCTTGTACGAAAATGGCAAAAGTAAGATTTGCTTCTAACAATAATCTACAAATGCCGCAGTACCTAATCAAATACACAAAGTGTGCAGATGTTCGGAGCAGGGCTGTCTCGCTGTGTGGCCTTTCTAGCTTTGTTGTCTCAATTAATTCTTCTGGACAAATTAATCCAGCCTGAAAAGGTAGAGCTGGGAAGCAGAGGGGTGCAGATTTTTCAACACTGGCAGCCTCGATGGGAACATCTGAACTGCAGTTTCGTGTGATAATCCTGCTGCACGGAAGTTCAAGGTGGGCAGTGACTGTTTGCAGTGTTTAAATGGCTGGAACATTTTAACCTGTGCCACAGTTACCTGTTACACCAGGGGAGAGACTGGACCTCAGAGAGACGTTCCCTCTGGCCGCCAGCACTAGAACTAGCTAAACTGAATTAATGATTAAGATGTTTGTAGCTTTTTGTATTCTGAAAGTTTTAACAATTTCTGTCTCACATTACCGCTGTCTCACCTGACATACGGTGGTTATTACTCCAGATATGCAGAGCCTAATGACAAGAGATGCCTTTTAGAAGTGCAATACATCCATTGTAATCAAGGGCTACATTTATCTTACTGCGTTACTCAGTCTCTGGGTTTTGTACAAGTGACATAAAATTATGAGGATCTATCAGCGTTCTGCATCTTCAATAACTTTTCGATATGATGTCTCATTTCCCACTGATGTTAACAGAGCCAAACTGAATCCCTGGCCTGGAATCAACAAGCAATGAAAACTACTTTTTCAATATTGCAATAAAGGCTGCTCTTTTTTTTTTTTTTAAAAAAAAAAAAAGGAAGAGAAAAAAGTGAGTGAGAACACGGCTCTTTGTGAAGGGTATGGCAAAATATCTGTAGGATGATGCTCTGAATCCAGTTTTACAGGTACCGCTAATGGCAGCAGGGTAAGATGAAGTGATTATGCTCTGCCGAACAGTACGTGTAGGAGAGCAGAGAGCAGATGTCCACCACTTAGGCCTATGCCTTGCGCACCAGACCGTGGTAGGGAAATGCATGTGGATATTTAATTGTTATTCAACTACAAGTTGCCTGGATTTATGAGTCTGGGAAGCGCATATGCTGCAGTGAGAAATGAGTGTTTATTAGCACAGTAGCTGTGCTGGTCTCTCCTGCAGGGCGGCTAAGTACCCCTGCTTATAGAAAGTGGATTAAAAGGGGGCAGCACACCCCTCTCATGTGCCATTTACCTTTGTGAAGTGCAGCTGGATAAATGCCAATAAATGGTTACATTTCCATCATGAACTCTGAGCAGCTTTTACCGCCGCTTGTCACAGATAATAAAAATGCAGCAGCTGTCCTCTTATCAAATCCCAACTTGGAGAAATGTATATACCCTTAAATAAGGGACACAAACAAAACTCCTCCTTCAGGGACAGCCACAGGGTTACACAAGAATAAACCCTTTAAGTGCTAGATTAGGAAGATGGGACCATTGCCTGCTATTCAAGCTTTTTTTGATGCTTGTTGCAGCAACCTGCTGTGATCGCTCTGAACACGTCCTCTTTCAGCCTCGGTTCCTCTTCCACTACTCGTACCCTCCCGGGCTCCCGCAGTCTGGGTCATTCCTTTCTCTACTGTGGGGCTGGTGCTGCAGGATGTCCTCCCCTCCCCTGGCCAGTCAGCCTCCCTAATCGAGCCGTGTTCTTCTTGTGCCCTTCTGAAGGAAACCCTGCCTTGGAGGTGGAGAGGTCAGATGTGGAATAGCAGTGAGGCATCCCCCAGCACACACTAAATCTGCAGCAAAAATCTGACGTCCATACTTCTCCCACTCACTGCTGCTCCAGTCTCCATTCTCATGGTGTCCAACTCTCCTCCTTTCCTGGGCTGGTATATTTTTTAATGAATTAATTTTCCTACAGTTTATTAAGCTGCATGAGCTCATCAACAGGCCAGACAAGCACCAGACCCATACAAAGGAAACAGCAGGGCTGGAAGCAGAAGTGTTCTTTTTGATACAGGCACTCCATTAGATTTTGCTCAGCTGCCGTGTGATATCACTCCCTAAGATCAGTTTCATCTCTGGAACAGGGAAGTTTGACTACACTGCTGAGAAGCCTTCAGACACTTCTTTTGCCTTTGCCATCCTTTGCTGCACTTGTCTCTGTTCTTGAAAAAACGCAAGAAGAAATAATATTGAGGGCAGTTTAATAGTGACTTCGTTACCACCTCCTTTCTGCTCGTCCTCTTCCTCTCCTGTTTCTGCCATTTACCCTTCCCAAGAATCTTTCTGCTGTAATTCTCCGTGTTCCAGGTGACCTCGTCCTACCACCTTACAAGCAGCCGTTGACCTCTAGAAACACACTCCACATCCAGGATCTTTTTCCATGCAAACACCCTGTGCAAGCAAGACAGACAAATGCAGGCCTCCTTTCTCAGGACAAGGGTTCAGGGGAAAAAAAAAAAAAAAAAAAGTATTACACAATCCACAAGACATGCGCATTACTCACCAAAACAATCATGGGTATCCTATTTCTGCAGCCCTGCCTCTCTGGTGCTTGTTTCTTTCCAGTACCGTACATGCGTACCGAAGCCAGGACCCAATAACAACTGCGGATGTAAAAGCCTAAAGACTGCAACGGAGAGGACTTTTTGGCACAGCTAGAGCAGTGATCAGAGGCAGTCCTACTGCGAAGGACAGAAATATCTTGCTGTGTTTGTTTTGTGATGTGGTCTGATCATTTATACTGCTGAATTAATAAAAATAACAAGATAGAAGCTTTCCAAATGGAATCCGTTGCTAACTGCTCTATTCCTGTTCCACATACATTAGGAAGTGGGCATTATCTGATAAACCAAGGCATAAGAAACAATTAAATGCCTTTATATGGTAAGAAAAAAGAACCCTTTCTAGAAATACTGTAGAAACATTCATATCCTCTATTTCTGTCTATTATAAAAGGCAGGCTCTGTCTTACTATCATCAAGGAAAAAGTAAACAAATGTAATTTAATCAGTTCTGTCTTTCATTGATTTACATCAGCAAGAATAAAAGACAAAGGCAGAATGGAAAACAGCAGCTCTGTGCTAAAAGTTGGAATGCACAAAACACTTCTGTCTCCAGCTGTCAAACATTAAAAAACACTATGCATACCAGCGATAATAAAAGTGTCAAACAATTGACCACAATGGGAATCACAATGCTTCATTAAAAGCTCTAAAGCAGAGCAGAAAAGCTTCCAGCCATTTGTTAAACAGAACTAAACACTGAGATACTTTCAAAAAGTGTCAGAAGATGCTTTCATCTAGTCTAGCCAGTCAGATAAATATCTCCGTGCTTATTTCAGCCCCGTCTTGGAGCTCACACGGATTCAGCAGTAACAGCTGCATGTGCCATTTGCTTTGCTAAGACCGGGGTATCTCTCAGTAAACCAGAAAAGGTTAATATCCTTAATATCCTTCCCAGTGATCAGGCCTTCATGCCATGCGGTGTAGGGATATAATCAGTAAAACGTAATTACATATGTAAATTCAAAATTATTTGGAGAACCTAACCTATTTGCTCAGCTGACAGGCGATGTTGTGATAAGGAATTTCATCAGACAGGATATTTATAGACCTTTATCTCTACGTACAATCAGAACTAAAATGTCAAACAATACCCCGAATGAAGGGTTGTTTCAGTTCAACTTTTCTCCATTGTTGCTTTTCCTTTTTTTTTTCCCCTCCTCCCTGTGTCTGGTTACTGCCTAAAACTTGGCAGTGAGAGAAAAAAGGGAATGTGACTCACACTGACAACTTCATTTGCTGTAAGAGACCTCAGTAATTGCTCTAACCCACTTACAGGAAAGCTCCCCCTCCTCTTTCTCTTCTCCTCCACCCTTGGAGAGACAGAGGCCATATGTGTACCAGGAGCAGCCCGGCTGATCTCAGAGGTCATGCTGTCACTTATGGAGTAACCAGGCCTCTTTCTTTTCACTCTTCTTCTTTGGGATTCAAGTTAACCCCTCACAAGAACTTAAAGCAGCTTCAGTTTAAGGGACAGCTTCCTGCCACGGAGTTCTCGTGATCCTAAGAACCGGGGTTCCCAAAGGACTCGCGGCTCCAACACGGCAGGGCTGAAGGGGCTGCTCCCACGACAGGCACGAGCTTGGCAGCCAGCGCATAAAGCTACCGAGGAGTCAAACAATTGTCGCCTTTTCCTTTTCGTGTGGGATGGGGGCAGGGAACGGTAGATAGGAACAGGAGAAGAATCAGCACAGATGCCTGTGCAGCACTCTACCAAAATATATTTTCATTTTTCATTACATAATCAACATAATGAGAGCGGCATTCGTAGTGAGGTGGTGGAACAGATGGCAAGGACTTAGTTTTCATAAGACGTTAATTAACAACAATTCTGGTTTCTGCTAGAAAAAGGGGTTTGTTCTGTTCTAGCGGGGTTAAGATGGGTGCTTACTACATCAGACAAAACTCATTTTCT
>NW_009718834.1:3613-32255 GCF_000703405.1 Apaloderma vittatum | reverse complement strand
TTCCCTACAGCCCTGTTGAAATGTCCCGGGTACTCTGTACAACAGAGCAACGAGGCAAACGCAAGCCATGTTAAAAAACAACACAAGTCTGGATCCTAGCAGTAGCTTGTGATTCTTCTTGCAGACCCTTCTGAATGCTCTGTGGACAAATCCATACAAAGAGGAAAGGTAAGAAGAGTTAATACGATAGAGCTTGTGCAACTTCAACTGCAGGTGAGTCTTGTGTCATGTACAGCAGCTCCAGAGAGACGGTTAAAGTTTTCTTAGATGCTCTACACGAAGTTGTCTCTCCACTTCCTCTGTTCCACACTCTCTGACTTAACACCTTCAGCACACTGATGCAGCTGAGTTGGAAAGAGCTATCCCAAGGGAGACTGAAGCAAAAAGTAGCTATGGAAGATATTTAATAGAACCACAGGCAGAGAGTACATCACCCAGGCACAGTGAACAGGGAAACAGCCCATGCAGCTGAGAAGTCGAGCCTCTGTTTCTTGTCCGATGAGCTGGCTGGACAGCACTGAGCAGCCCACAGACAGCCCCGCTCGTCCCTCCCTGTGCTGCCAGGGGACTCGGATTGCTTTCTGCTGCTTTGCATTCTCCATCCCAGGCTCTCCAGAGTCACAGGCCCAAGTCCTGCAGAGGCCTGTGGGGCACATTCCTCCAGGGATTCCCTCCATCCAGGCAGGAGGGAGGGCAGAGAGATGCTGGCCCAAAGGGATGGGTGAGCAGTGGGGAGGGGGGAGCTGGGGGCAGGAGGGAGCAGGACCCAGCTGGAGAGAGCATCGAGATGAACACAGGCAGGAGCAGGAGGACAGAACTGCAGGAAAGGGAGAGGGGAAGCAGCCGTACGCTGTAACAATATTATATAAAACAGGGCAACAGGGCATCTAGATTCACCCACTGTGGATCTTGGAACGAACCGATTATTCCCACGTCTCTGCACTCATCCCTGCGCTGCCAGCAAATATCTAACAGCTGACAAGAAATGTCTTTGCCCATTCTAGTGACATGCACATCTAGAAAGGATGCTTTTCCATTACTCCCACTTACTCTGTGCAGGCAGTAGATGGTTGTGGGTCTGTGCTGTAAGCTAAAAATCACACCCCTACCCATTACCCAGGGGGAGTGAATGATACGATTTCAGATGATTTTTTTATTTTCTTTCAAAGCGTGCGTTAAAAACATAGTTGGGATGAGTTAAAAATTAAATTACAAGAATATTGTGGTTATGAAGAACGACACTAAAAAATAAGTATATGCCTGAATTAAGAACGTCTGTTCCACCTTTCAGCAGCTGCTTTAGTTCAATATCAGGTCAGGCTCCCATGCCATATTGCTCTGAGCTGTAAGAAAGTGCCTCCTAACATCATTATACTGAGCATAACTAACCTGCAGAACTGTGCATGGTTTGGGCCTCCATCAGCTCGTGTTGTGTTAAACCAGAAATGGGCCACAGAGAAGAACTCAGTATCTTGCATACATCAGATGGCAGAGATTCTTTGCAGGATGGTTTTCAGGAGAAGTGCCAGATACCACCAAAACCGTGTTTAGGAGGTGCAAAGTAGAGAAAAGAAAAGAACATAAAAAATTACATTCCGCTTAGCCTGTCCTCTTTTCCCAGGGGTTAAGTGGGACATGTGAGAATGAGCAGAACTGCATTTGTACTCACAGCTACTTTTTTGGGAGAAGGGTGACTGAAGACCCTTTGCAGATATTACCTTTTAAAAATAAAATCAACATAACAAGAAGTTAACTCTTCAAGCAAAACTGAAAAGAAAAGCGACTGACAGATGCACACATAAGCACTGACTTCAGTAGAGCTGCAAGGCTGAATTTGGCTTGAGTTCTGTGAAGCACTTTCAAAGTAGGAGCATACTGCATACAAATGAGCGTTAAATAATTCGCATCATTAAGAGAGCTCCGAGTAGCTCATCTGGACTCTGAGAAAAGCTAAAGCAAATGTACATTGTTCCAATACCATTAGGGACGGTCATTAGCTAGCATTAAGACATCTACAGTATCGACACTTAGTGCTGTAATAAGAGGCCCATCCTCCTTTCCAGGTTATTTTCTTTATTGATTTGTAGAATTTCTTATACACAAGCTTTAGAGCACCACAGAGCTCAGCAATTCATGTTGAAATGGCCCTTGAAGAACTATGCAATTACTTCTTTTTTATAATGCATCTTTTAATTTTGGTTTTATAGAAACACAGTCCTGTTTGCTTGGTGTAGATACATACCATAGAAAACACAAACACCGATGTATACCAAAGACACAAAGACACGATTAGGGAAATAGGGATTTATCCCGGGTGACACAGGATGCTGTGTAACAGTAATAGACTGAGACATGATCAGCTCCAAGCAGAGCTGCTGTAGGACTAGGATAAACTGTGGCCTCACAGCATAACTCAAACGCTAGAAAGCGTGTTTCAGAAGTGCAGAACAGGTCAGGTGAAGAATGCACGTTGTGCAAAGACCCAAAGGTACACCACAGTTCAATATGGTTGAAAGTATTCAAGTGCCAGAGCTGCAGAAGTTGACAAGTGATGGAATACGAAGAGCTAAATACGTGCAGCAAAGTGCACAGGGGGAGGCAGGGGCAGGCAGCAGCCTACAGGCAGTTGAAGGGGAGCTAGAAGGAACCTCTAATGAAGGCAGAAATCGTTCTGGGTGACTCAGAATATTGGAATTCACAAAGAGAATTGAGAACAGGCAAAAATAAATAAAGCTGAAAGCAAAACCCAAAGGCCAAATCCCTTTCAATAGCCAGAACACTGATATAATCTGAGCAACCAAACAACAGGTCCTTGTGAAAACCTCTCTCCGACTACTTCCAGCCCACCAGCCCCTCTCCACGGCTGGCGATGGCTCACAGCAGCTCCCACTGCCCCAGCCGGGGAGCTTCCTGGGCTGCCCTGCTACTGACACCGTTTTTCTTGCAAAACCCAGCCCCGGTGATCTTCCCTCCACACCCCCAGCCCTTGGCTTCCCCGTGACATCTCAACTAGCGCATTGTGTAACTTCACAAACCCCTCAGGCCCCGAGCAGTGTTGCTCAGCTTTCGGTAGCTGCCAGCTTTTGTCCATGTCACCGGCACACGCATTGGTCACGGACAGATTCAGAGCTGCAGTAGCTTTATTTACGGGTGGATTTATGCTACCCAGCTTCCAGATCCTGCTGCCATCGGCCCAAAATGCATGCAGGCTGCATTTAACTAAAACCCCAAGTTCTCCAAGTTTTACAGTGAAGATTGATAAACAGATTAGTTCCAGCTTTTTATACAAGCATGATGGCTTTTTGCTTTTTTTAATTTTTCATTAGAGTAGTCAAAGAAGTTGCAGTTATCTGCATTGGAACCGAGATCAGCAGAGGAAAGACTTCCTGACAGCGAGCTCTATTAGTCAATGGAGCCGTCTCCCAGAGGAGGCGATGGGAACACCAGAAGTGCTGCAGCGGAGCCGTACTAAGTGCTCCAAGTGATGCAGCCAACTCCTCGAGGACTGCCATCAGCCACACATGGCCCTCAGCACCGCAGGACGCCTGCCATTAGCCTGCTAATGCACATCCTGGCTTGGCCGACAGCTACTTGGGAATCGACTTAAAATTTCATTAACAAGAAAATATCAGAAGACAATTTTCTAACAGTACTGGCAGGGCTTCACAATGTATCTTCCCATTACAGAAGGTGATTATTGGTAGGGGGAAGAAACAAACAGTATTCATCGCTAATTGTATTAAGATTTTTTTCATTAACCTGTCCTTAAACTACTTCAAAGTAAAATTGCTTGGATTCGCCCTTTTTCACTCTGCAGAAAATGCCACTTCCCAATCTCTTGCTACCATTTCCAGATAAATAAATAAAAGCCACCAGTCTCAAAGGGGCTTAAGATCGAGAATACAGATCCATAATTTCTTTACCTTAGAAAGCAAACAAAACCAAGACACAAACGGAGATGCTAAAATTACATCAAAAACCAGCCTCATATTTCCAGGAGGAGGAACACAATGCAGAAAAAGAAAAAAAAATTAGATTACACTATTTTTCAAAGGTTTTAATGTCAATCCAAAACCAAGCTCTTGAAATGCTTTCCTCATGATCTCTGGTTAGCACACGCTGCGCTGTGTAGCAGAAACACGGGTTCAGCTGGCAGCTTTCAAACACCCTGTGTTCAGACTTTGAGTGTAACCTTAACACCGAGTGTCTAGGCCTTGCTGTTTAGCATCCTCATGGATCACCAGTACAGGCACTCTGCTTTAGAGCTGTAGCAAGACGAAGGTCTGCCCATGTTTGACTGGATATTTCTAGCACGCTGAAGAGATGAAAATCCATGGGAGAGTGGGAAAGAGAGAGAGAGAGGATTACTTTTTGTTTTTAAAAGCAGACTCACCAGTTCAAGAACAAAGCCTGCCTACACTTGAATTTGACCTTTGGCTCAACTGCAACGTTCCATTTTTTTAGGAAGATAAGAGACTTCAGGTGACTGCTAGAAAGGAGGAATTGGCAGAACCACCTCAGCATCCAATTCCTTCTCACATCTCCAGTCCCTCACTAGCAGAGGTTCCACAGAAGCAGCTGTGCTCCAGGGAGCCTTTCGAGAGCCAATACTAAGGACACGGTACCTTTAAAGAACAATGACATTCGGCCAGTTAAGTCTGTCAGAGAAAACTCTTGACATGTGTCCACCCTTTGGCCCATGCTGGTCATTCCCGCTGCTGGAACAATTGCGTGGAATTAGCTTCATGAACAGAAAGCAACTGGGTAAAAATACCTGGTATCAGTGGCCCAACTTGCATTACCTGCGTCTGTCTGTAACCTAACAATTAGATCCATCGTTTGCTTGGCTTAATGTCAACACAGAACTTCTTCAAGTGTAGACTTTCCACATGATTTTAAATTCCTATAATTAATTACACATCAGGCCTGAAGATTCTGGTCCATTGTTTAACATTTTGTCCCTTCCCCATGCTGACATCAGAATTTGGTTTTATAAAGGAACTGGGCTGTAGACTAAAGGAGAGGTATCCCTTGTACCCTGATAAACACCTTTTAAGTCTTATGTAAAGAGAAACAGGGCTTTCATCTCAGCTAAGAGATACTAAAGGAAGCATTATTCTAACCTATGCTTGTTTAGCCCCACTCTTCACATGAATGCCTTCTTTCCTGCCTCCCATGTAAAAAGCTTTTTGCACTCTCTGCTGTTGGCTGTTACTGGAGATCTGGTACTGGACAGCTGTACCCCAGCCTGAACCAACTATTGGAATTTTTAAGCAGTAAAAAGCAAAAGAGAATTAGTGCCAGAAACACTGCAACTTCATAGAAGGTATAGAGAAGGAAGGAAGATACTATATATAAGCTCCTCTCACTCAGCTTTCCAGTGCCTGCCTGCAGGATGAAAATATTATGGGAATGCCACAATATGCAGAGGGCTCTTCGGAACAATTTGTGGCAATGGGCAACATCACCTCTCGTATCTTTTCCTCTTGCTTTTGGTTTTGCTTTGGCCAAAGGAAAGAGGGAGCCCTCTAGGGGCGGAAACACCAAGACCTGAAGGAGGACTCGACACCTGTAGAACGATTTGCTTTTTCCATACCCGGACCCTCCTGCCTTACCTGGAGAGACAAGAGAGGTTCCTGGCGTATGCCAGGGCTCAGAAGCTGAAGGTCTGTACAGAAAAATCAGGCCAGCTAGAAGGAGGTCACAGGCGCTCTCTCCTGGAAGGGTTTACTCTACAGCCTAGAATACGGTGTGGGAAGTAAGTCTCTCTTCTATTGTCTGAGGAGTCTTTTTCAGGGAAAACAGAACATTAAAAATCTGCAGACAGACATACTGTAGCTAGTCCGGCCCACCACAACATAGCTCAGATTTTTTCTTTTAGGCTTTGTTTTTGCCTTACTGTATGCCTCAAGCATGTGATGAACTCTTGTATAAAATGAGCAGGTTTATGTTTGTCAAGGCATGTCAAAAATATTTCTAAAAGCTACTTCTATCTGAAGACTAGGCAACAGCTGCATCATTTAAACATTTAAATATTTTCTCATCCTAATGAGAACTTAGGATTCTTTCCAAGCAGCTCAACATAACAACATGAGAATGTGGCAAACCCAAACTTCAAAATATTTTAGCTCCAGTAAAAAATAAAACACACCAAAACCAAAATGCAAGTATCAAAAAGCATCTAACAAAATATTAAGGTAATATTAAGATTTTGTTAGCTACCCAAACCAGAAAAGTTCAAGAACTGCTTAACACTTTTAAAAAACATGTCTTCTTTTATATAAAGGATGTAGGACAACTATAGCTACATATGCAAAACTGTTATTGGTTTGGTGAAACAGGTAAATACCCATTACAGTCTCTACATATAATTTACAAGCAACTTTCTGCATGACATATTCAAGGTTATGTGCCATTTCTTTTTTAAAAAAAGTTATTTGAGACAGTAACATGAAAGCCTGTAATCTGCATTAGTGCTACTTGAATAGTAAACTTTAGATGCAGAAAATGTTCTGTCCAGCCCTTGCCAAAAGGCAGAGACATGTGAAGTCTATTACTAGAGGAGAGCCCATATTTCTTAAAGTTCTCCTAGTCTCTGAAAAAGCACTTCTGCTCACTACATTTCCCAGGGGCAGTGGACAGGCATTTCCAGACTGATTTGGTGGAGCCAAAGAATTAATTTCTGCATAGCAACCCCCAAGAAAGTTTCCTAGAGAACCTGTACGAAACCAGCAAATACCGCTCAAAGTGAACTGAGCAGCTTTACAAGTATGAAATAGCCCTCGTTTGTGTTGTAACAGTCACTAATTCAGGCTGAAACAGAATCATCTGCCTCATCACCACTGTTATTTCACTACTTTCTACCGTCTAGGAAACGAGTGGCTACACATTTTACAGCACATTGTCCGCAAAGAAACATACATCAGTTAAACAGGACATGAAGATTTGTTATTCCTTGCTCAAACAACCGAGGTGGATAATGCTTCCGTGTCACGAATCCCATCAATGGCATCTAAGTTTAGCTTTGTGTAGCTTTAAATCAAAGTTCTGCATTCATTTCCATGGGCTTATTGATTGCTTCCTGCTCAAACCCACCAGCAACACAGACTGCAGACGACTGATACCACAGAGCAGATGGTTGGCTGTGAGCCTCGCGTTGAACACGTGGTCTGTTGGAGGTCTGCTAGATGAAAAAGAAGACATTAATGAGGTAAGATAGCACAGCCAACAAGAATCAGTAACGTCTGGATTTCACCTCCTCCTAAAGAGACAGTAAAGCCAATGTTGGGCACCAGCACGGAGAAACAACAGTGATGTCCAGTCCCGCTCTCAGCTGCAGCTGCAATGGGCTCAGATCTACAGAAGAACAGCACCCTTTGATAGGAAGTACCAGAGATGCCTACAAGACACTGGAGTGATTTGGTTCATCTCTGTGTCGTTGTCAGTTGCCTGCGGAGTTACCTGGACGATGGATTCCCAGTCAGTCTACACAACCATGGAAGAACAGCAAGCAGTCGGCTGTTGCTTATGCTCCCTGGCGAGCCAGGTGAATCACAGGCTAGGAAACTGCTGCTAAACCGAGTCAAGCAAATCCCCAACCTACACTCTTCCGAGAATTTCTAGACATTATTACAAGGGAATTTTCACCTCTGGAATTCTTACTGTTAAAAAAAAACCCCACAACAAACCAACCCAACAAAATATTTAGAACCATGAAATAGAAGATGTTTTCAAGAGTTCTGAGGTTTGATCTGAAGTAGGTTCAAGTATGCACACAGCACCTCGAGAAGAATCTACCTGATGACTATGTTCATCCTTATTTTTGTATTTCAAGAAATACCTTATCACAGAATCTCTTACCTCCTCATTCCCTCTTATGCAGCATCCTTAACAGATTTCTTTTTCTTCACTAGAATAAATACAATGGCTTTTAAACAAACAGCCTAAAAGACTGTATCTCTCAGATCCCTAGGATTGTGAAAGCTTGTTTTTTCTCAAGCCTCTTACCTCTGTCCTGTTCTCCCTACATCTTCCTTTCCTCAGGATATGAACACCAGCATTTCGGAAACAACCACACAGATTGGCTTAGCTTCCAAGCCATAATTATATTTTGCAAGTTATCATCCTTCTCAAAACTTCCCCTATGTTCTGTAGTAAATTAACCTTAACATACTCCAAGAATACGCTGTCCATCTTTCCACTTCAGCAGTTAAAACCCACTTCTTGAAAAAGTATGTAAAGAAACAACAAATTGTCATGATCTCTGCCACAACAAGGTCTTTAAGACCATTGTCCCGTTACTGCAAGACATTAGGTAGTACACCAAAGTCAACCTGCACTATTACTGCATTGTTAGCTTATAAAAGAATGAAAGAAAACTGAGATTGAATCAAAGGATTAGGAGTATGCAGTCAGTTTCTAAGATAGTTTTAGTGACATCAGCTTCTCAAGTACGCATGCGCTGTGATCTCAAGGACTGCTTCCTTCTAGGGCTCCCACTGGTCTCTATTCCCAGACAGGCCCTGTGAAAGAAGGCAAGATTCGGTGACAGGGTAACCACTCAAAGATGTGCAATATGATCACTGCAGATCCAGCTACGGGAAGTATCAGAATGAAAAATATATTTAAGAAAAGAAACAAACAATTCTTTGAACCACTATACTTTATTAATACTTCAGAAACATCAGATCCTACAGTGGAGAGTTCTTATCCCCACCTGTTTCCAATCACTGCTTTGAGACAACTTCTTGCAATATGCAAATAGATACATGAGGCACTGTGTGAATACAAAAGTGACAATACAAAAAACCCAACATTAAACCTCATGCAACACATACATACGTATATATAAAATATGGTAATATAGCATAATAGACACAAAGCACTATTAGAACAATTTGTGTAAATGAATGTACAATATGCATAGCATTTAACGATCAGTGACAACAGGTTTCTGACCTGTGCACAAAACCAGTCAGCTTAAATAAAAGATTTAAGATACTAGATATGAGGTTAAGCCACAGCTTATAAACCTGCCATACTGGAGCTTTTCTGCTTAGGGTAACAAATGCAGACCAGCATACAAAATAAATAAGGACTATGATTCTACAACACTTGGCTAACAGCTCCTACTTCAAAGTCACTGGCCCTCTTACTTTCATTCACGGTTCATTAGCCAACACGGTGGCAAGAAATGTGCCTCAAACAACAGTTCTGCTCTTGTACTATTTTAATACTGATAAAAACACATATTTTTAAGTCAGCAGGAGTAGTTACAGAGGTTTAATTTACCATTAAATAAGCACAGGACTGAAGTTACCATACAGAGCAGACACTGAGGAACTCCACTGACCGAGAGGCTGAGCGCCACGTGGCGCGCGGCAGTTACCAACCCGTCTGCTCGGTCAGCTGGGGCAAGAGAGAGAGAACTGAAGAGGTGAAGGAAGTTAGAAGGCCTTTTCCCCTCACTCCAAACAGTGCACATGTTTGCAAACAAACAATCTGCAGGAACAAGGAAACAGAGAGACAAGAATACTTCTGAAGTCCCATAATCAGGATGAGAGCTACTGTTACCTGAAACAGGCTTAAGTGTTCCTATGGAATAACATGCAAATATCAGGATTTTCTCCTTACACATCCAGTACTGGTCACTGCCAAAGACACAGCAGTTGTAGTCTCTTATCGTCCTAGCTGACAGGGTACTTCCTACACTCTTGGTGTTGCAGGCCTCCAGAGATCAGATCACACTCACTACGAACACAGATGAAATTCAAATTACAAGTGACGTTTAAACTGACTTAGCAGCCAATGGAGTTTACAGTCTAAGAATCAGCATTTTGGGGAGGGGAGATGACAATGTAAAAGGACATAAAAGATTTAAGAAAAAGTTGGGAAGAGAATGAGGAGACAGAGCAGGGCTGACTTTCAGAAGAGGAAGTTAAAAGTAGTTAAAGAAGTTAAGTAAAAGTACTTAAAACTTTCTACTGGCCTCTTTTTTTGCCAGTATAAAGTTTTAACCCCTTACAAAATAAACATCTTGCTATTAAACACACTGAAAGGAGAAAAAAAAAAAGAAAAAGCAGCATTAATCATCCAATATTAAGCAGAATGTCTTTTAACAAAGTTAGAAAGGGCAACATGAAAAAGAAATAGTATTTAATTGCCCTGAGAAGGTCCCCATAGGATCTCTCTAGTTTCCTAGCTATTATCTCTTTTATCCTTAGACATCCAAAAGGAACCACCTTTGCTTACATAAAAGGACAAACAGTTCCTGCAGGGAGTGATGGTCACACCTTGCAGCTCCATTTGCAAAGTGAAAAACCTTCCACGTATCTAATGTATTGCCACACAAATGAGAATAAACTTCAATAAATGATCTGCTAGATCAGGAAAGACAGATAAAGTTCTTCTGCACGGAAATCCAGAACCATTTAATCATTAATAAGTTCGATACCTGCTATATCGATACGTCCTGGAAATCAGGCTTAACAGTTGAGAGAAAATTCGGTAACCATAATCTACCCAGTCATAAAGCCCAGATACATTCAGCTCTGTAGAAAATTAAATGTATCTTCTCTCTTGAGACTAAAACACACGACCAACAAGACATGAAACCCTGACTGAGAGGAGTTTGTTAACAAAATAAAGCAGACATTACAAAGCAGCCAAATCAGTTTGCTTAGAACAGTGGTTTTAAGCTGACAGTGAGTGCACTGCCAACCCTTCTAGGTTGCTTTTTTCATTCCATTGTTTGCATTCCAGCAAGCCTGCAAACATTTCTTTTCCTATTGATTTCGTCCTCTTCTGTTTGACAAAAGCTACGTCTTGCTAAATATTCCATGCTGCCAACACAGCTGTCTTCTGTTTATTTTTGGTTGCACCAGCAGCAGCATACGCAGCTTGGAAAACACATTAATCTAGCAACAATGCACAGCTTGTGGGGAAGGCTTCTGTGGGTGTTCAGGCCCTGACGGGTCACACCAAAATAAAGGTCTAAGTGATTTTCAGTAAGATTTGGGTTTCCTGTTCTATTTGGTGACAAGGTTATCACAAGAGCCTACCAGGTCATCTTCAGGTGGTATTTTAAGAAGTCTCTAGGACAGATACGTGTTCAGGTCCAGTCACTCCTTCATGTCTCCATTTCATTATTTTTCAGCTGACATGACAGATATCTACAGAAATAACTTTAGATAAAGTAAAATTCAATAAATATATTAAAACCAATCAAAACATATGCAGAAAGCGGCTGGTTTGGCTCTTAGAGCTGCCAACACTGCACAAGAAACACTCAGCAGGGCTGGCTGATGAGTGGCTCAACTGAGCAAAGCAGGGAGCACCAGCCTCTCGGGTCTGGTGCGGTCAGCTTTAAAGGGTATGGCTAACCTGGCCAGAAAATGATGGCTTTCCAGCACAACTACCCAAACGCAGTCAGACTTGCTATGTGTTTAGAGAGAATACGTAACAGCGTAGGTTGGGAAGCTTTGCACTCATTTGAAAGCTCATTTTTCTCCTTCTCCAACCCTTCCTGAATGACATTTTGTCCATCAGGAGTTGTTTCCTCCTCAAAAAGGGGGAATGGACCATTATCTCCTAGTAGGATTTTATCTGACAGCACAGGCCCAATTGCAAAAGGGAGAGTAACAGAACTAACCAGGAAAATTTAATTCAGGCTTAACGAGAGGTAAATCACACATGAATCATCTGCAATCTGCTCTGTTGTGGCTAACGTCCCCTCGCCTTCCCCTCAAAGCACTTGCTTGATACGGCAGTGCTGTAAGAGTAGAAATGTCTGGTGCTGTGCATTCAGTACCCGCACCCACAAGCACACGAGTAATTCAGCCTCACACAAAGAGCGGAGCCGCAATCTCAGTTTAGACTTCAAGCGGCTCAACTGTATTTGCTGGCTGCTTTTTGTGCAATGACATTTACAAATACCTACGTTCCTCAGCCACTTGTTTTGGAAGAATCTTTTTGTTAGTTTTTCAAAAGTTGCCTGGAAGGGAAGTTTCAACCCCAGACAGCTGCTTTAAGATATCAACTGAAAATGGGTTTTCCAGCGCAAACAGCTAACTTATTTCCAGAATTCAGAAAGCAAGAGAAGCACTTTTTCCAACAAAAAAATGGAAATTTTAGTGGTTTCTCATGACAGAAAGCTAAAAGCACTGGAAATGCTTTTAGAAAGAGCAGTATCTCATCTGGCTTTGAATTCAGATAAGCGTCTATTAAATGCTATTAAAGTCATCACTGTGATTAACACTATTCAGCTGCCAACTCTGCTGTAACCACTCTGTGCCCAATTACTCATCTTAGGAGAGCTCCCCAGCCTCTCAATTCATTAACACACTTCAGGGCATTTACTCATAGCAGCAGCTCCACGGTGACCAGTGACTGCCCATGCCGACCGCTCCCTCCTGGCACGACCCGACACGTAAGGATGCTCAGAAAAACCCATTTAATAGCATTTGCTTCAAGCCTGCGGTGAGGGGTCACAGTAAGCCACCTCAGCTGCTTTCACTGTGATTCCTTCCTTGTCTGTTTGAAGACAGTTACCACATCTGAGTTTTGCCTTTGTAATGGGTGTGTTTCTAATTCTTTCAAGCACTGGTATTTCACTCTATAGAACTGACATTTGTAGCTCTATTTTCCAGCCCACTTCCTTTTTAAAATAGGCATTAATAATACTTAAATGCATTTCTGTCTCTGTCTTTCACTCCTCCATCACTCAGAGGGTGGATTTTACTTAATGTCCCTCTGTTCTAAAAAAAAAATCCTGCATTTCTATCCTCTGCATTCTCAAAAAAAAACCCCAAAACCAACCTCGCAGCAAACGGAATTTGTAAAATTGTAATCCTCTCAACGTCAGACCCATAAGACTTCACTGTCTTAGGTATATTTCTTTGCAGGCTGGGGTAGGTAAGAAAATGGAAAGCTAGAAATACAAACCATCCGTAAGCAAGAGATGTTGTATCCCCACTAAGCAGAATGACTAAAGCTAGTTTGTAATCAAGCACAACGCAAGAATTTCAGCATGCTGTTTTACAAACACAGGCTCCTTTAAGGAGCAATTTTTCTGATGCTGAGTGCTAAAATGTAGCCGCAGACATTCATTTGGAATCCAGTGAAATGCAAAAATACTTTCATTTTCCATTGAACATTTGTCTTTAATCCTTCAGCTAACTTCTGCAGCTTCACAGATTTTTGGCTAGACTTAGGAACGGGTTTTGTTGCAGGCCCCTGACAGACAACAAGGAAACAGGCAGATGAGTGAATCTGTCAGTAACTGCCAATTTGCCATCGACTAACGGTGGACAAGTGTCAGTAGGTTGCAGGTGACACTGGGAAGGCCCAGAGGCATGAGAGCATTCTCCCACCAAAACTACATATTATTTTTAACTAAAGGAGGGAAGGAAAACGGAACAGCCAACACCAGAAACCCAACAAGTTTTAAGAGGAATGATAAGAAAAGCTAATGTAGCAGATTAGTACTGTAAATTCAAAAGGTAGCACCATTCCATATTTTGGACTATTTACTTCAACCCCATACCTCCTGCTAGAGCTCCTTCCCCTCTCTCCTCACCACCCCTGCTACTGACACTTCTTGCAAGAGTGTTATGCATTACACCTGGTGGCTTCTAAGAATTGTATCAGTCACAAGTGAAACAAAAATCAGAGGTTGCCTTGCCATCCCAAGGATGAAACCACCCTGATGACCGTTTTCAACAGAATTTTCAAAGTGCACTTCCAGGATCCATACTTGCAGCCTGTGCCACACTTGCATTACTGATTTCACATCAAATTGAAATGCTGTGGTTTTTAAAAAAAAGAAAAAAAAAATTCACAGTTTCTGACTAGGCTGTCAAGAATAGGTAAGACATCTCTAAAACAAATTTTCCCTGCAAATAGAATTTGGAATTTTACCGTAGATGACACATTAAGACTTATTTATTCCACTGATAGGATACAAACTGCCATTTTTGACCCATTTACAACTACTATAGACCTGACTTTTTAAAGCTAGTAAGAAGTCTCTGAAAGTTTAAGAAATATTTCTTTTATCTCTGCTGAAATCTGTGTGAGTTCTGGGGACTATTCCGATCCAATCTCAAAAGAAATGAGGCACTAGGTCGCTCAGGATGAAAACATGTTAGTTAGGGAACAGGTTCTCAGAATGCAGAGTTGCTTCCCTAGAGCGTATCTTGAGAATTAAAATCTCACTTAGCTCCCATAAAAAAATCTGATCAAATTTGAAACAAAATAGGATATTCTCACACAGCTGTAAGTAACCACTGAAAGATTTAAGACTTTGGTTCCTCTGTAATGCAAATCTGCCCCTAAAAGGTTGAAATAAAAGGGTCACTATGAAGAATTTGGCTTGTTCAGTTCCCTACATATTTCAGAAATTTAGCAAATTTCAGAAACTAAACCATAATATGAACTTACCAACATTTCACACCTTCCTCCACGAGTACAATAGCTTCCCTCTCTCCTGATAAACCTCAGATAGCAGAGAAATCAAGCAATTCTGTATGATTCTTACTGTATTAATGAGAACTCTTTCCAAGACACCAAGAGGCACTAGTGGTCACCAGAATTTACATGACACGGCATATCTGGGTTAGGTATCAAAGAGACAGGAGATGGTAAATGCAAAGGCGTTACTATGCAAGTCTAAAGGCCTCTTCAACTGAAGAAGGTTCACTTCAATAAATTAACAACTACC
The DNA here is from genome assembly GCF_000703405.1 of Apaloderma vittatum. Taxonomy (NCBI): domain Eukaryota; kingdom Metazoa; phylum Chordata; class Aves; order Trogoniformes; family Trogonidae; genus Apaloderma; species Apaloderma vittatum. The sequence continues at coordinate 17,536 of NW_009718834.1, read as the reverse complement.
CTACCAGGCTGCCATCACAGAAAGCCTTCCCCACACGTTTTAGGACAGCAAAACGTAGGATTGAAAAGTGCTTGCAGCCTTCTCAGAGGAAAGCTCCCGTTGTTGCACAGCGAAACACAGAATTCACTGTCCGAGTTGCTATATGAGATGGCAGCTCACTGAGGAGTTTCTACGTTAAACTGTACGACCACCCTTAGTAATCCAGTGAAAAACCTCAACTCGCTCGGGTACCTGCATTGCCCCGCACCAGCTGCCGATTCCGAGACGCTGTGTGCCCGCTCTGCCTTTTAGCGATTCCAACTCTTCGACTTAAATTGCCTCCCTAAGCAACATTAATGCTCAACACATTTTAGTCAACAGGACTGACACAGGGCAATGCCATGGGCTTCCAAACGAGGCGTACAATCTTGCTGCCAGATGTAAAGCACTTTTTGTTTAGTTACAGCAGTTACTAACACATTTACCACTGAGCCTTCAGATCTTGTTGAGTTCTGCCAGCCAGGCTAGCAGGGCAACGACCAGAGGCTCTGGCACGTCACGAGTGTAAGCCACACAACACTACGCATTCGTTAAGATTCTTTCATCCTCACTTGAGCTTCACATCAAATTAACCATCTATTAAGCAAAAATTGTTACTAAGCTGTTTCTAGTTTGTGTTATTAAATTTTCTTTCAACAGTCAGAGTGTATTTGTTTTTAAATTAAAAGCATGATGACTCAGTGATTGTTACTTCAGGATTAACTAACTAGAGCTTTTTGCACGGGGCAGGGGGTAAGTCACAGTAAGTATTGTGAAGTTTTTACTACAAGCCACAAGATTTGGCAACAATGAGAGAGAAGTTTTCTTGAAACATAGTTCCCACTAAAATCATTCACAAAAAAGTGAAACATTTAAGTGCATTAAACATTAGTATTAATGAAATAAAAAAGTCACATTTTAAAAACACTATAAACTGGTTCACCAGAATACGACAAGAAGCCAGCAATCCTTGGGTGAAACATTTAAGGCACTTGAGGGTAGTCAGTTTTTAAAACCAGATAATAAGGACACAGCCACTTTAAAATTCTAATTTAAATAAAAACCACAACAAAGTAACACTGCAAAAAAAATCCTCCAACTGTAAAGTTCTGTAAATAAACATAAAATCACTTAGAATAAAAATAAAATTCTCGTTTGCTATAGTACAAACAAAAGGTGGCAGAAACAGAGCACATTTAACCGCTAGAGCACACACACTGTAGAGGTGTCTCTCAAAATACAACAATAAAGGTCTTTCTTTTCAGGTTGCCAAATATACAATAAAGCCTGTCTGTTAGGAGAAATAATCCAGTGCACTTAAATATTGGATTCCAGTTTATAAAACCAGAGCATCCCAGAAAGCACCTGATTTTATATCATTTTGCTTGGGATATTTCTAGTGAGGTCTCCTTGCTCTTTTTCTGGAGCACTCAGTTTCCTTTCCTCCTCTCTGTACATGCAAGATTAAATGTCTCTGAATGAAGAGGCCGCATCGTTCTTGTAATATCATCTTTGGTACAAAACAGAACCGACTTACGGAGCACAATGGTGTCACCGCACACCCAGCCTGTTCCTACAGACCACACAGCAACAAGCTTTGCTGTGATGGTGACAGCTTCTCTCCTCCCAGTCGCTAAAGTAACATCACAATTAAATACAACATACAGCATTCTCTTTAAGCACTAGTTTAAATTTTCACTCAGAATTCCCAAATGGGTATTCTCACCCAGTAGCTTATACCTGTCACAATTTCTTACCACTTCAAGGCAGGGCAATATGTATGACCAGCAGCCCTGGGACACGCTGTGTAAGTTTGCTCCCAGAGATGAAAGAGCTGTACGAATCTCCACATCTGTTCGGTGTTTTTTGAAGGGAGAGGGAAGGAAGGAAAAGACAAATGGGAACTCAGTAAAAGGAGTCTTGCCTTTCTGTTAAATGCTTGTCCATTTGTCATTTTTCTCCTGGGACGTTGTGCCTGCTGTATTGGAGGCTTCTTCAGTGGAAAGAAGTTCCTTACGTGAACTTACTTCAACTTACTTGAACATTCTGCATTAACTAGATTTTTATCACTGTGTGGCTCCTGCCTCACAGCTGAGGAAATTAAAGGGTGAGCTCCGAGCATCACTATCAGCTCCAAGGCTCTTGGGGTCTCTCAGACAGTCTGCCAAGATGTCCTGAGGATCCCTCAAGAACACCACTAGAACAGTGATGTTATCGCTGGATCCGTTTTCCTTTGCAGCCGCCACCAGCCTTTCTGCTGCTTTGAGACCCACTCCTTTGGTTTGCATTAAGTGATCCAGCACCAAGTCTACAACCTCATGTGGCTTGATAGCATCAAAGAAACCATCACAGGCCAGGAGCAAATAATCTTCAGAACCAGTCAGCTCAAATGAATCTCCATCTGCATCACCAGAGATGTAGGGTTTCTGACATATGTCACCTAGGAGAAACAACCAAAATCAAAAGCTTCATTACGTCACATGTAAAGTTACTTCTTGGACCACCAGTTGCATCCTCAAGGACAGCCAGATCATATTCTAGAGGTATCTGATGCAGGAGAAGAGTAGTGAAAAGCTATGGAATAAGCATGGAGGACCTTTGTTTCTTTAAGAACACTTGAAAAATACCTACATCCAGCAGGTTTCTAAGGAGTTACTTTAATTCACACTTTCCTAATTTTGCAGGGAAACTAAGGAAATTCTGTCAACATTTTTTCTCTCTGAAATGCATTTGTGAGGTTATACAGCTGTAAGCTAGCTTTATGGCAAAGACAGTAAGACTGGTTTACTATTTGATCAATGCCAAGAAAAACATAATTTACAGTTAACATACAGTCTCAGGGGGTGTATTTGAATCAAATTTAATCTGAACTATACTAATTCTGATCATCGATCTTACCAATTGCTCTGGAAACAGCCAAGGTACCATTAACCCGCCAGCAGTCCATGTAGGTTACACAACCACCCAGAGTCTCAATACGTGCTCTTTCATCCTGAAACACAGTAAAATACAATTTCTATATTGAAAGCCTACCCATGACTGACTGACCTTGTTGTTATCCAATTGAAGGGGGGGAAGGAAGACAAAACTCAAAACCAAAAGCTGCTTCAGCTTTTGTGTTTATACTACAAATATAACGAACACACGTATCAGAATCTGGCTCAGAAACAGGCACTAGAGATTACTGGAAACAACCCACCTTCTTCCCAACCATACTATGGCTTGTCCACACAAAAGCAGAATACTTAACAGTTTTGTACCGTCATGTTCTTCCCCATATGGATATGTAACCTCTCCTGACACTTCTTCCCATCCCATACAGCAATGAGGTAAAAAAATAAATACTTGGAATAAAAGATAGTGTATATATCATAGAATCATAAAATCATCAATAGCATTTGCATTGATACTCCTTTAACTACTCATTTATTACCAGTATTTACGCTGTGAAGGCAAAAGGTCATGCAACACTGTCCAAACTCACAAGATCACCATCAAATTTCATGTAATAAAATACCTGGCTATTTAAAAATTACAGAAAATGCAATACACTTTGAGCAAGTTAGACTAACAGATTATCATTAGCTTTGGAATGGCAGTAGAGTATATTATGACAGACTTCCATTACGCTAACGTTTTAAACAGCTGTTCATATCATTCATAAATTCATTTATAACAGGTAGTTTTAAATTCACACACACACAAAATATCCTGTGCAGGTCTTTGATTACTACAAAATTTTTGACAAGACAGTGAGCAGGACCTGAAGTCAGGACTGCCAGTACCACCAGTACTTTCAAGGAGGCATTGTTGCAGAGATCACATTTTCAAGACACAGGAGTGGAGAGGGAAAATATTACCGATTTTCTGAATCCTGCCACACAATATATATAATTATGGAAAGCACCAGACACTTAAGAAGACTTGATTCCAAAAGGTTTCAAGAGAGATTCTGGCAACACACACGAGAGAGAAAAAACAAGTCGGACTTACTTCTCTTTCTGGTTTGTGAGGCTCCATTAACGTCACGGCTTTTCCTTGCTGCACCAGCATCACCTGCGAGTCCCCCAGCCACGCTATGTGTAGCTTGTTCCCTACAATTAACGCAGATACACCTGTTGTACCACTCCGCAGCTTCTACAGAAGAAAACAGGTATGTTAGTGAATATTCATCAAGACCTAGTAAGTTACGTGGCAATAATGTAAACCTCGATTTAATTGCATTTAAATGCAGCATAACAGACCTGCCAATTAGAACTCAGGTACCTGAGGAAAGGTAGAAGACATTACAGACCTGAAATAAACGTATTCCAACATGCACAGGGCTAACAGTGCCTCTATTACCTTCTTTCTCCTCTGGTATTAATTTCAATACTGGTCTCGGAGACTAAGACCCCTATTGCTGAAACCACAGCGACACACAGAAAAGAGGATCTGAATTTCCGCAGTATGAACACTTCAACCACACACATGCGCAATCCCTTTCCCATTCTCCGCTCTACCACTGGCAGCTACAGACCCCTTGTTCCGCGTGCATCCCCTTCTCACTGGGTATTTACATGAGGATGTCAACAAAGGAAGGAACCTAACTGTCCCAGATTCCCTGTGAAGGTTACTGAGAGTCAAACCTCATGAAGACGCTGGTCCCTCTTTTGTACCTCACTGACAGAAATTAAGATATTAACAACGAATACTTCCATAGCCAGCTACTGCTATAATAAAGTTCTCATTAAACTGTACAATAAACCATCCTTCCATTATGTAGATTTGAAGAAAGAACGATAATCACATCAACTTGACTTAAAGCTCATCAATAAGTTTAATGAACTGAAGAGTCTGATTTCAATTACAGAATATATTTTTCATCTTGCAACCACCTGTGACATTAACGGTGGGACGAGAAAGAGCAAGATAGTGACTGTATTCTCTGGAAGAGGGAAATCTCCTTTCCAGATAAGAGGTAGGACAACAGAACATCTAGAAGCTGCCTAATTAAGGCAAAGAGGCAGCAGAGCGTTCTCTCAAATAATTGGCATGTCAGGATCAATTAAATCACTTAACACTTCTTTTCAATCACTCACCATGAACTTGCAAGCACTGTCGTTTTGCTTTTCCTCAGAAAAAAAAATTGATCAAAGAAGTCAGAGATTCAAAGAAACTGTAGTGCCAGAATTTTCTGGAGAATATCATGTTGTCCAACATTTCTCAGTGTTATTTAAGTAAAATGGAATGAATCTCTAGCCACTCACCTCTCTTTTGGCTTTGAAAAGAAACATTTCATCTGTCTTCTGGAAAGAGCGTTTCAAGGCCTCAGCTGGATTCTTAACAATCTCTTCATGTAGCCCAACATTTACATGTAAATGAGTTGCTGAATAATTGGCAGCATCCACTCCACCGTGGCCATCAAATACCGCAAAGTAAGCACGATCAATGTCATCCTTTCATGGGAAGGGAGAGAAAAGAAGACATAATTGATGTGCAAAACCAAAATAGCTTGTGGACTGGTACCAGCAAGCAAAGATTCTTTATTTGGGGCATTCTTCATACAACATTGCATAGGTAAGGGCAATTTAAGTCAGTTCATCCACATGCAAAATGGGCAAGACGGGTACTCTGCAGGGGAATTACTTTGCTTTGCTTGCTGTTAATCATTTAATATCCCTGAAAATAATCCGGAACTGAAACAGCAGACAGCTGGTTATGTAGTCCCACTGCAGCTTCATTAATTGGCACTCGTACTTGTACTTCCCATCTCCCTGAACCACTTGTGAGCCTGTGTTTCAAGTCAAGATCCTTCTTTCTCAGGGTAGTAGTCAGCCTCCAGCAATCTTGAGTCAGTAAATCCTTGCTCCAGCACAACCATGATAAATAACTGATGGCAACAAATTCTTATCATTTCACAGATCATCCATCACTACATCATTGTGTTTACAGGAATGCTGAAAAGTTAACAGACTGGCCTCCCCAGTTTTGTCCAGGCTTACCGATAAACCAAACAGCTGATTGAACTCTGGGAGCAGAACGTGCCGGTCCTCCATCTTCCGTCGAGCGTTACGGATGGCGTGGATGGAAACAAGCAGGAACCGTTTCAGTGGTCTCAGCGGTGGCAACTGCTTCTGCCACTCAAAGCAAACATCCCGAAGCTTGTTAAAGAAGCAGCGCTGCAACGACTCTCCATCCAGCACTGATAGGATGAAGACAAAACAGTCAGTTGTGTGCTCGATTTTCCTACATCACCCCATCTTTCGGCCTGTCTTTCCTTCAAGTTTCTTTCCTTAGAGCCACATACATACATTCAGCATTCTGCCTTTACAGGCTCTGCAGGAATTAAAATAGGCTCCCGTGAATTATGTGGAGGGAAAGTTGCTGTGGAAAACAGTAAAACATTAGGGGTAAAAGCAGCTTCTTTACTTACTAGTTCTCTTTCAAAGCAAAAGGCTTCTCAAGTAGGCGATTACATTACAAAAATCATAACAAAGACCCAAAAATCACTACAGCAGATTAGGCATAAATGTTATTACTATGTCAAGATATAGTGGTAAGAGTGCTTGCCTAAAAAAAAAAAAGGGAAAAAGGAAAAAAGGAAACAAGCAAGTGAGCAGGAAAGCCTTCAAGATAAGAGATTGCTGTTGTCTTGGACACAAGAGTTGAAAAAGCATCAGCCTGGCTTTGTCCACTTCCACTGGAACAAGGAAGTCTGAGAATGTTTTGCCGAGGTCAATAGCTCAACTCAGAGTTGAGCTGAACAGATTAGAACTTTAAGCTGTTGTCTTTATCTTTTTCAATACACACACTGTAGGAGCCAGAGGGACAGAAGAACACTTCCGCCACTTCCCTGCTTTGTCATTACAGAGCAGAACTGTAAACACCCACTGAGCATAGTGTGAAAAGCTCCGGCCAGACACTTAAATCCTTTTCTGGATAGGCCCCAAAGATCAATTAATCCAAATTTATTGTTCATCAGACTAAATGGTTTGGTGTTTGGCACCTTGTCTAGCTTCTGCAACACGGTCTCTCTCAGAATATACAATTTAAAGTTTTGTTACTTTGAGTACGAACACTGCCTCAACGCTAAATCAACTAACATCAAAAAGCATTAAGAAGATCATCTACAGAGCAAAAGTAATTTGCCTAAGACAGCTCTTCTCCATTTTTACTTTCGACTCTAGCTCCATACTGCTCCCTTTAAATTCTTGGCACTGGGATTCAAGGTTTGGTGAAGCCTAATGTTGAACATTTCAGCACATAAATGCAATAGGACCATCTGTTACACGAGGCACAAACTCAGTACTCAGTCACCAAGGTCTATTCTCTCTCCAATTCACTAAGGAGAAAATGCAGGCACCAAGCAGAAGACACATGCATCACGTTCTTCATCCCTCAGCATCCCACCTTTACAGGGGAGGGTGGGAAGAGAGGAAATATTCAATACAGAGTATTGAGAAACTTCCCAAAAAAAAAGTTTCTGGAGTTTTAAGGTGTTCAGATTGTGGAGGGGCCACAGTTCCCCGAAAAAATGGTTCCCAAGAACAGACAAAAGCAAGCTGATGAATTTAAGGTGTCAGTATGGCTGCACAATAGCAACTATGATGACAGCAGTATCAAAACATAGCAGTAATTAGCTAAGGTCAGTCTACCAAAGAGAAAAGGACACTTCAAAAATGTAAGAGTTATCAACAGAACCAGTTCAATTTCAGTGAATTTATCCAGTGAGGAAACTGGCTCAGTTCAGGAAGCCCAGTGGACACAGTCATTAAGTCTTTTTGGGAAGAGAAACTCTCTTCCCTTTCCAGAAAGCCAGCCCACACAATTAGTCCAGGGCTCCACAACCATGTTTCCATCTTGCCCACAAAACTAGCGTAACTACCTTTCATCCCACAGATACCCAGCAGGAGCAAATAAAATTCTGTTCGTTGCTGCTTGCCAGACAGCCTAATAAAACATTCTGGGAAACATTTCAAAACACCAAAGTTTTCCAACAGACAGTCTCTAAGAGAACCACAGAAGGAAAAAACTGTACTTACAGGTGAATCTTTCCTCATCTCCTTCTCCCTCTGTCTCCACACTTTGCTGCTTAAATTCAGTCAAGTCTGTTCTGAGAACTTCATCAACTGCAGCATGGATCAACGACGCTGCAAGAAGTGGTGAAACACCTCTGCTGGCAAGGAAGAGAAAGCAAACCAGACTGAATTAGTTTAAATTGAGCTACAACCCCACTGTATATGGCTGGTGACCTCAGAAATGGAAAGCGTTACACACAATCAGTAATTCCAACTTCATTAGTAAACTAGTAGAGGAAACCATATGTTCAATATTTATTCACACAAATCTTTAGTAAGACCTTCAGTTAGACAACTGCTTTCTCAAGACGGCAAAGAGGAAGAAGTGTATGAATCATGTTTTCAAACCGTTGCCTTGCACTCCAATCGCAGATGGTACCTCCTTCTCTCCAGCTCTCCCTAACTTCAGTTCTAGCCTCTGAACACAAACACTTTGGTTCTACTCTCTACACAACATTTCTTGCCTGCAGTCAACTGTTTCACCACAGATAGTATCAGGATTTCCACAAAGGTTACTTAAGACTCCAGTTCCCGTCCCTTCATAAGAAAAGTCATGCTCAGTACTGACTTGCAGTCCTTCAACACTCAGTTTCTCCTGACTGGAAGTTCCCCAGAGAAATCACCCAGGAAGAAGGCGCAGAGTTGGCACTGGAGACTAGGATAAAAAAAAAAAGACTCCAAGACTTGTGTTTCAGCTGAGGCTTTTAGGTGAGCATCTTGAAGACAACAACGTTACACAATCTACACACCCTCTCCTTTTTATTCAATGCTTTCTACAAGCTACGTGCTTTACAGGAAGCACGTACTTGCCGTAATGCTTTTGAAGCTGTACACAAATAAGCCCCATCCAACTTTAGAACAGGGCTACTAGAAAACAACTCTTTTATATGCACTATATTTCCATGGTAGGCACTAATAATTACAGTACATAATGTGCATTCCAGACATTTTCCATGAGCACAATGAAGAATAAGCGTGGACATCCACAAAAAGCATTTCATCCATTGTTCACGGAGTGTTTGGTACCCACAAAGTATCAAATTATACAACCAAGGCAAATAACACATTAAGGTATCTGCAGCAAGTTAAGGACAAGACTTTGTTTTTGCCAGGAAACATTTAGAAAGTCCTGCATGAACCTGGTTGGCTACACAGTAAGAAATGGTGGAAGCAACTCGTTTCTGCCAATGTTCCACGGAGATGACTGGTTTTACGCACAGAAGAGCAGGGAGGGGAACACCACGAGGTTTGAGATCCCAGTAAAAAGCTGAAACGCATTTTGCCATTGTGTTTCTGAAAGAGAGGCCTTGTCACACCCAGGTACGAGCACCTGTGGCAGCAAGCACTGCGTCAGACAGCAGGCTGCTCACAGAAGGGCGGTTTATGTGGTGATGGCCTACTTTAATGACTCATCTCAGCGCTTCGGATGGATGGTAACGTGTTTAGTCCTTTGGGCGCTAGCTGCAGTCATAGTACATCAAGGAAAGGCAGAAAGTCGCTTTTTTTTTTCCAGGCTATATGTTTAGCGGAGTCAGTTCCTTTCCTATGGGAGTTAAAAGTAACAACGTCTGCTTACAATCGCTCTGACACTACCAAACAACCTTCAAAAGGTCAGGCAAGAAACATCTGAAACGGATACGGCAACTCCCCCCCCCGCTTCCCGCTTTTCTTTGTATAGTTGGAAAGGGAAGAAATACGAAAATACAAGCCACACAAACAATGTCAGATGTGCAGCTGATGCTGCAGAATATTAGAAGCATTAATTCAAGTAGGTTTCAGCTTCAAGAATAGAGACAAAAAAATATTGAAACAGCTCGACATTTAAATGCACAGTGAGAGCCACAGCTTCAGTCATCTTCAGAACTTCTCTGCTATGCTGGAGGAAAAATTCAAGCCTAGCCTGGGTTTCCAGCTCAGCATCAGAAGAGGGCTTAATACTTTGATTTTAAACTTTGCGGACATCTGCTTTCCAGAGCCCTGACTTGCTGAACACAGTCCGTAAAAAAGAAGCTTAAACAAAAGGCAATATGCTAAGTGCTGTAATTCACAAGTCCTGTATAAACCTCTGCTTACAGGATGCCCGTAACAAAGAAAAAGTTTATGAGTTATTATGTCACATCCTTCAACTTTTTCCAGTTGACATCCAGTTCCCAAAAAGGAAATTCTGAGATCCCTCAGCACTGACACGCTTCATTCAGCTTTGCCTCTTATGCATTTCCTCACCCTCCATAGTTTTGCAAATCTACAAAGAAAATGGTTGTTTATTGGGATTTTGTTATGCAGTCAATAACAACGTTGAGCAGCTGATTCTAACAAAATGACAAAAAATAAAAGCCTAAAAAATTTACCCTATCTATTTAGTTCAGCCTCAGTTCCAAAGAGAACGTATTTGTTGATTACTTTATAAACTTTTAATACTAGTACTACCAGTGGTAAGCCTGCTTTTCACTTAGGCTCAGGTAAACAGCGTGCCAAGGCAATGGCATCTTCCACTCAGTTTTGATGTTTACTGGTTCTAATTTCATCCTCTAAATTGGAGACTTCAAGAGTTAACAAAATATGTATGTAATTAAAGAAGAACTGCCTCTTTAGTTGATAAGCGACAAGGTCTCATTTGGCTGGGGAGAATCTGGAAGCAAGCACAGTACCTATGGCAACCAGTGTGTAAAAGCAGAAGCCCACTGCAATTACCACAACAGACTTCAAACCTTTTCTGGAAGCAAAGAAAAACGCCACTTGCTGTTAAAATTATCCTTTCAAAGAAGCCCAAGACAGCCTGCTGACCAGCTGAACTAAGCAGACTTTAATCTTCATGAATCAGAAGAAATACTGTAGCTCTTTCCTAAGACGGAAAACAACTGCGCTGGGGAAAAGAGGGAACTGGTGGGGTGTGTTACCTGGAAAGGACATTGCCTTCTCTTCAGAGAGTCTTAGAAGAAACATGTGTCAGCCCCATTTCTACGAGACACGCAACACTAATTACCAACCTCAGCGTACACAGGGTAGTAGTAAACACACTTAGATTTTCTTTGCTACAGGCGATTGCTTTGCTAACAAAAAGGGTGTGTTTTGACCACAATAAAAAAGTATTAAAAAAGAACGAATGCATGTTGTAACAGTGCAGATGAGGTGTTGAAGCTTCACCATCAGCTAAAGTAAGATCACAAGGGCCTGGAGCATGGAGTTACTCTACAATCCCTTCATGATAAAATACAAGCCTCATTTTAAAAATGTGAGTGTAGATAAAAGTACTAAGTTAAAGAGTAAAGCAATACTTATGCTAATAAAGAACACAGTTTTACATGCCACCCTCCTTCTTGAAAGATTTGGGACTACTAGACACATACGGTGCTGTCAAAAGGACCTATTCGAAGCTTCTGTTGATATACATACCTGCGGGCCAAAATAACACTACACATGGAAGTAGAAAGTAATTATGATGTTCTGCATACTTTAGATTTGGCAAGAGTTACAGAACAGAACTCACTTCTTCACCTTGTTTCTCTTCTGCAATACAGTTTAGTTCTCTATTTTATTTCACTTCAGAACACCAGCTGTCATGCCATCACACCCACAGCGTATTCATGCATGTCAGATCAATCATAAGAGTGTTACTGACCCCTTGCCAGCCTTCAGAAAGGAATGACAGAACATACACAAGCGCCTTCAGGAAGCAGAAACCATAGCAAGATCAATCCTTACTTGATTTTATTTGGGTCATTAAATCCCCAGCACACTTGCCGTGAGCACTGCAAACAAGTCACCCATTCAAAAATGCCCTCACCTCTTCTTCCCTACAAAGTCAAGAGGGTATATTCAGAAGTCTCTAATAAATAGCTTTGTGGGCAAATGGGAAGCATCCAAAGCACGAAAGGTCAGGCCACCACATCTCATCCAGAGCCTCAGCTACGGCTACACTTTTTTTTCAAAGGCTTGAAAACAGATGACAGACTTTCTGCTGTGCTCGATGCCCACAGCTTACAGCAGCTTTGAGAAAGTCGAGCAGTGCAGCAGATGGCAGACTCCGAACAGCTGCTCTTCAGCACTTCTGAGCAGCCAGAAGCAAGCTCTGTGTAACCTGGTGGAGAGTGGTACAAAGCCTCACTAGGACAAAACAAACACCCTGTAATTACACAACGCTTTATGAATTTTTATTTACTTTCTTTTGGAAAGAAAATTAATTCACATTCCCCTGCCCCAAACACATTCTCCCACAGTGCTGTCAGAAAATCTCTTTATAAAGAGAAGTACAAGAGATTACTAACTGCATTCACAGAATCACAGAATGTCAGGGGTTGGAAGGGACCTCAAAAGATGATCTAGTCCAGCCCCCCTGCCAGAGCAGGATCACCTACAGTAGATCACACAAGAACGCGTCCGGGCGGGTTTCGAATGTCTCCAGAGAAGGAGACTCCACAACTTCCCTGGGCAGCCTGTGCCAGGGCTCTGTCACCCTCACAGTGAAAAAGTTTTTCCTAATATTTTTGTGGAACCTCCCATGTTCCAGCTTGTACCCATTATTCCTTGTCCTGTCACCGGACATCAGTGAGAAGAGCCTGGCTCCGTCCTCCTGACACTCCCCCTGAAGAGACCCAGCTCCTTCAGCCTCTCCTCGTAAGGGAGATGTTCCACTCCCTTCATCATCTCTGTGGCTCTGCACTGGACTCTCTCAAGCAGTTCCCTGTCTCTCCTGAGCTGAGGCGCCCAGCACTGGCCAAGCTGTTGATCACCTGTCACCTTCCAAATTAAGAAAAAAGAAAAAGTCACATGATGTTCTTCCTAGATATTATTACTAAAGTCATGGCAACAAGACAGCAACAGTACTGCGGATCAGAGCACCACTGTCCTTCTGGACTGTGCACACACACACACACACAGATACATATGCACAAACGCTGGGGAACAAAGAGGTGCTGTATCTGCTAGCCAAAGCTCCCAGTGTAACTCAGCTGCAGATGACTGACATCAGCAGCAAGATCCATGCGAGCTCTTATTTGCTACCCAGGCTCTGTAACGCCATAAGATCACACACAGCACAACTCTGCCAGGAAAGCAAAGTTTGTCACTGTGGACCCCATGTGTGTTTCTAGCACTTTACAGCTGTATCAGCAAAGCGTTTTAGTGCAGATCTGCAAATGCCAGCAGTTCTCTAGTAAGTGAAAGATCCTCTCATACTGCCAAAATAATAGCAGGTCACAAGTTTCCTCATAAACAAAAGCTGCTTGTATTCAGTATTTTCTCCCCAGTCTGCTACACTTATTTCCCTCCCTCCCCCCTTTTTATTCTTACTACAGAATGTTTCCACTCAAGTGGCTCTAAGCATCAGTATTTATTGCAGCAGCACCCAGAAAAGTACAAATATGTATCTGTCCAGGAGAAAATATCTGACATGCTACAATGCACAGGAAATTGGGGTTTGTGCTAATGCCATCAGGTCTTTATAGTAGATGAACAAGATGGAATCAAAACAAATAGATAAACAATATCACACACAGAATTTCACAATTTTCTGTTTCCATCTTTACATGAAGCAGAGGTTTTTTTCCAGATTTTCTTCTGAACTATCAGAAGCAGCAGCTTTATAATCCAGAATCTATCGGTTTATGCCCTTTAGTCACAATCGGTTTGTAGAGAAGATGTGCAATAGAGAGTCACCTGTGACTTCCATTTCATTCTCAGCAGAAAGAAAACCACACAGAATAAGAGAGAATTAATTCCACAAAAGCTACTTTTCAATTAAGCCCTAAATCTATTGCTTCAAAATTGAGTATATCTTATCCTGAAGGCCAATTTGAATAGCAACAGAAATTGGTGTTCCACACAGATTACAAGAGTCAAATATGCA
>NW_009718834.1:1455-3582 GCF_000703405.1 Apaloderma vittatum | reverse complement strand
AGGGAAAGATAATTTCAGTTTTCTAAGCAGAACAAAACTGATTTAAACACCAGCAAGCCAGCCCTAAAGCTTCCTCCTTGTGATAGACTTGTTTTTTCAGCATTTCATCTTTATTTTTCCTCTCTTATATTGCAGGCACACCCACAGATACACTTTTATTTTAAAGCTAAAGTGATTCTCTCCCAAAATTACTATTGAGCATATCTTGTACCAGGGAAAACTCCTTGAGAGTTTTAAATTAAGTATTTTGAAAAGCAATTTACTGATTGCAAAATGAACATTTGTCCAGCCTCTACGTACTGCTGGGGGCAGTCAGAACTGCCAAAACCTTTACTAAGAGGCACACGCATACCCTGTGAGCTGCACAGTTCCCTCAAGCTCTGTATCATCCTGCCACTGGCTTCAGAAGCAGCAGTGGACAAACCACACGACCCAAAATCACCAGAGCTGGTTTGTTAACCATTTGCTAAATTAACTAGTAAACAGAAGTGTCACATTCCTTTTGTACATTAACTTTACCAAGGCTTCCAATTCCGACATTACTAATCAGAAACTAGTGAGAACACTGGTGCTCCCGAAAGAACAAGCTGTTTCTGCTAACCCCACACTTGCTTTCACTACCAAGCACAACTGGTCCCACAAAACTAGAAGGTTTGTTTGCAGGCAATCACACATGAAATTCACTCTCCTGTCTGAAGTGAGTGGATCACTGATATGTAAACGTGTTCCTAGTAATAGCAAGTATTAGTACACTACAGTAACGTACACTAAATGGTACAAATTAGGAATGAGTAAGTAAGCTTTAGGGGATTTATTAAAAGCAGAGGTCACAGTAGACAGTCTTCAGTAGTTTTCACAGAGGAAGGGACTAAAGGGAGTTTCGAGAAAAAATTGGGTAAACCCGAAGTAAGATTTTATTTTTTTGCCTTCCTCATACTCTTATCGCATCAAAGCATTAAAATATTGCTGAATTAGCTATTCCAAAAGCACAGTAACACTGAAAATAAAGATGCCAGGGCCAGGCCTTGGGTATAAGCATTGAAGTATAAACCAGAGAGACACAAAACAGGATGCTGAGGCAAACCTAGAGCTAAAACAGAGCGAATCGTTTGGGAGGGCGCAGCACAGGAAGCTGAAGTCTCACAACTGTTATTGTAGTAAGGTCTCCTCAAACAGGAAGGCTGCTGGAATTTCACATTGTTCTTTGGCTATGTCACAAGATGGTCACAGAAGTTTCAGCTACTACCAAGGGAAAGAAGAAATTTCTGTATTTGGAGTCTGATTTCAGGTTAATTTCTACAGCTTTGGAAGCTACTAATGGACTTTTTATTCACATTGACCCACTTCCACAGATTGTCAGAACACATAGCTCTGACTCAAAAGTGTATGTTAATTAAAATTCTGCAAAACAAGATTGCTTAAACCTGCTCCAATTCTTCAGATTTTTTTAATGTATTTAGCTCCATACAAGCAGGGCACTTCCATTGATTTAAATGAATTATTCTAAGTAGAAACATGTGCAAAATTTCACTGGATTAGCTATTTAAGTACAAGTCCTGCCACGAAGCAAAAGTGGATGGTTGCCTTAGCTGGAGTTTGGCTATGCTAGCTGCATTTGCATACGACTGTTAAAATAACTCGGATGAGTAAAAACATTCATGAGGGTTAGCCTGAGACACCCAACTGCTTCCGCGTAAGAGGTGTGCACAGCCTCAGAGAAGCAACAGCGCTCAAACTCCTTGCTGGACCTAAGAGATGTTATTCCTTGCCCTGCTCTCTTCTGAACAGCAAACCTGACTGCTGGGGGAGGAAGAATCATAGAATGGCCTAGGCTGGAAGGGACCTTAGAGACCATTTAACCAACCTCCCTGTCCTATATCATACAAGTCCAAAAGTGAGCTGGAAGTCTGCTGGGATCCCTACATTTGACACTTACAGTATGCTTCACTACACCCAAACACATAGGGTCACACAGGGTTGCTTCACTGTTTTGCCTGCAGGCAGCCACGAGAATGTGTAAAAACACTTTCCTTCTATATTTCTGTTTTCAAAGTACTTTATTGTGAAAAGAAGAATAAACAAGTAGATTGCTGCACTTTTATTCTGCTTTGCTTTCTTTAGCTCTTT
>NW_009718834.1:371-1443 GCF_000703405.1 Apaloderma vittatum | reverse complement strand
TTTTCTTTTTTTGCCAGCTTGGGACTTGAGAAGCTCCACAAAGCAGGCTCCCTAATCAGAACTAGCTGCAGGGCAGGTATGTGAAAAATGCAGCTTCTGACAGGGCAGGTTCTTTTCTGTGTAAACACCAGAAGTGACAGGTGAGATGAAAGCACTGCAAAAGCAGCACTCTTTTTCTGCTTCCACTTGTTAGCAGCTATGTAACTCTGAAATACTGTTTTAAAAATCACTGCGGTTTGAAGAACCTATCCCATATGTCTACAGCTTCATACCTTCCTCACTAAAACAACTTCAGGGAAAAGTGAGTCTGGCCCACGTGTCAGACAGGTTGCCATCTAAGTTTTTGTTCAAGACTAGCTGTTCTTTAAAGCACTTATCCAGAACCATTCCTGGTCCCCAGAGCTGAAAATTTCAGTGCATGCAGCAAATTTGCAATCTCGTTTTGGCATGCAACAGCTGTGTTTTGTTCAAGAGCAATTTAGTCAAAGCACAACCAAGTAATGCAATGATCATCTGGGTCCTTTTTCAGCTACAGCTTATAAAACTAATCTTTTTCTGCACGCTTAAGGCACACCACTTAAGTGAGTAATGTTACGTCCATAATCATGACGTTATTTCTATAACATAAGGCACAGAAACAACTTGACTCTTCAAAACCACATTAATGAAGCAGACCATAGCAGGAACTTTGTAAAGCATGGAACGCACAGGCCCTACTGCTGAGGTGCTGCAGCAGAAACTGAGAGAGGAGTATCGGGAGACAGGAGGTTAGAGCAAGACGCCTTGTTCTTGGTGAAGCACTAACTTGCTAAAACAAGTAAGCTGCTTCCAAATTCTTAGCAGTGTTAAGACGAAGTCTAAACTGGCAAAGATGAAGGTGGCAAGATGTCTCTCCAGAAATCAGGGGATGACAGAAACCTCACTGAAAGAAGAGCTGTGCTTTCCAGCGGTGTCGTGACTACTCTGCTGAAGTTTAGAGAACAAGATCCACTTGAGAGACCCGTGCAAGCACACGCTGCTCGCCAGGACAGCTCAAGAGGGCTGGCAAAACCGGGCAGGGAGCCGGACGCGT
>NW_009718834.1:0-353 GCF_000703405.1 Apaloderma vittatum | reverse complement strand
GGCGGGCCAGCCGCAGCTCAGCGCTCCCTCCCCAGCCTTCCAGGCAGCTGCACACCGGTGCCCTGAGGGACTCGAATTCAAACTATTGGCACCTCACCACACGAATCGCCCTACCGCGCTAATTGCCCGACTGTAATTTAATCTCCCGTGCGCCGAGAGGGGGAGAGAAACGTTTGAGGGCACAAACACCGCTACAGGGGCTGGAGGCCTGTGACAGAGGCGCTCCTAGAAAAGCCCGGCTTCCAGGAGAACGCTCCCACACACACAAAAACATTAACACGGGGGAAATTAAGAAAAAACAAATAACTAAACCTAAAGCTCCCCGGGAGGCGCTGAAGGCACATCCCCCCACC
>NW_009718833.1:0-550 GCF_000703405.1 Apaloderma vittatum | reverse complement strand
CTCCAGTGGAAAAGGCACTGGATGCACTTGACCCTTTGGTTTGAGACCATCTGCTGCAGGTGCACTTTCTGGTGGTCAGACCTTGCTGCAGCTGAACCCCATTGATCCCCTCCTTGCTTCAACTAACCCCCGTCTTCCCAGCTCTCCCCAGAGAGAAGCATCATGACAGCAGCTCAGCTCTGAAGGAGAGATGGATGCACTCAGGCTTACCTTGTTCCTGGAGGACAGGGAGGCAAGAGAGCAGGATGCTGAACCTGGAGTCGCACGGGCTTTTATGCCGTGTTGCAGAGCCCTGCGGGGCCACCAACATTCCTTGCACCACCTGAACATCGAGTAGTTACAGTTTGTTGATCCTTGATTGGTGATTAATCCCTTGCCTCTTTCATCTGGAAAACTGTGCTCCCACTTCCTAGTACTGAACATCGTGATGATTTCTCCATGTCCCAGATTCATAAGGCCAATTTGCTTGGAGGTCACAGGCTAGACATGCAGAGATTTTAAGTGGGTTTGATTCACATTGTTGCCTTTTCACTCTGCGCTCTTCATGGTG
>NW_009718832.1:20598-33244 GCF_000703405.1 Apaloderma vittatum | reverse complement strand
GGCCATCCTGCTGCCCACCAGCACCCCCAGAGCCCTTTCCCTGCACTGCTCTTCAACAGGTCAGTCCCCAGCCTGTGCTGGTTCTTGGGGTTGTTCTTTCCCAGCTGCAAATCTCCACACTTGCCCTGGTTGGGTTTCATGCCACTGTCAGAAAGTGATAAACTCCCTGATGGGACTCCGAGCTCCCCACCACAGATGTTCTCCTTGCACTGTTTCAGGCAATATGCCTCCGCCTTCTGCTCTCTTGGTCAAATACAGGACACCTGACATCACTGTCCCCAGCAGCCTGCAGAAAGTGTAAGACAAAGGCAGATCTCTAACTGGTGGTGAGAGTGATCACAGACATGAGAATCACCCTGGCTATCCCTCTTGTGGGAAATCCCGGCGAGGTGGAGCAGGCAGCTTTCACTGGAGTGTGACACTAAGTCTACATCTCAGCCATTTTCTCTGGGGTCAGGGGAAAAGACACGTAATGGCCTCCTTCTTCTGGATCACAGCTGAGGAATTGCTTCTTTATTTAATTTCATAGTGTCCAAAAGGAGCAGCACAGGAACAAGGGCCAGTGTTGCATATCAGTGTGCACGGGGTCTCCTTATTCCTTGACTATTTTATACGACCATATTATGGTTAAAAACGTAAAGTAACAAAACTATTCCCAAAAGAACACCTGAGAATGTATATTTTAACAGACATGTTATCATAGAGAAGGGTGGTGCTCCAGAGACATCAGGTCAGACATCCCAGCTGCACCTTAGCGAGACCTTAGCACCAACCCCGAGTGGCTCCGAGCTTCAGCCCCCTGAGAAGACGGCGTGTCTGGTGGAGCTGTGCCAGGTGCTTTGGAGCCAAACCTCTCAGTACCTCTTCTTGTCAGTCACTTGTATAAATATAATTTTTTTCCCCATACAGGAAGTCATACGGAAAAGATGTATTTTTAACTTTTAGCTGCCTTTAGCTTGAAACTGATAATGGTTACAAGCTTAAATACCCATAAAGAACGAAGAAGCAGTCTCATTAAAGCGTTGCTTAAGGTGCAATCAGAGTAATTTTGCCATTACTTCAACCTCGATGGGAGCTAGCTGCACATTTTCTGTCTTCATTTTGCTTCTGTTATTCACACTGTTCCCTACATATAAAACAGCTGGACTCGATGATCTTAAAAGTCTTTTCTGACCTAAAATATGATTCTGTGACAGTGGAACTGGGGATAACTGAACCCAAACCATCAAGATGAACGTGTTTTTGCCAAAGGGCCATGCAGGGCAGTGTAAATGATGGGGTTTAGCAACGGAGGGACAGAAAGGGAATGTGGCTGTGAGTGAGGAGTTAGAGGTGGGGCATGGAGGGGGCAGAGGGCAAACGGACCACACAGAGTTCAGATCTTCAGGTGCTGTACAAAGGGCTGCAAGAGTGAAGCAGGATTAGAAAATCCACAAAAATCTGGGCTGGTAAGAGACACACCAACTCAACGGCTGGTGTTTGGGTCTGGAGAGGAGAGACTGCGCCTGGAAACGTGTCCACGTGCACAGACCGACCTGCAGGGAGGAGAGGTGGCCTCTGACCTGAGCACACGAACCCATTGCAAAAGAAGATTTCCTGATCTGAGAAAGGCTGAATGCTGAGCACACTTCTGCCAGCAGTGCCAGCCTGCCTCGGAAGGACTTGGGTGGAAACGCCAGCTTTTCAGTGAACTCACTGCTGCTTTGCATGCAGGCGAGCGAGCAGCTCGATGCACACCCAGGCTTCGGGTCTGCCTCTTTACCTCCGTGTTTGCTGCCTCAGCTGCGCAATAACAAACACAACCTTGAGGTGGTCCAGCTCGCTCTCTGCTAAAGGACATGGAAAAGGTCAGGCTGTCTTTTGATGTGCCATATGGGAGAGGAATTTCCTGCATGCAGTTCATGAGAAAAAATACTGCGGTTGTCAGGACTTTATACCGGGTGCATTTAAACCTCAGGTTTCCCAGCCCTTGGCACAAAGAAAGCTGGAGAAATTAATTGCAAACAAGACAGTCATATGCTGTTTAATTACCAAGAGCTAGCAGGGAAAGTGTAATGCACTTGTTGATCTGTATTTGACTGCCGAAGGAACGATGGCACACAACGCTGCAAAACCCAGCAGCTCACGGTTTGGAGACTGGGCTCCGGAGGGCAGCGGTGGGGATGCACCGTACTCCCAAGGAACGTTCCTGAAAATCATAAGGAAATCATCAGGACAATATCCCAGAGCAGCACTTGGGCTTGCTGCTGAATGCTGCTGAAGGTCAGTGCAATGCTCTCCTGCCGATCTGGCCAACACCTACTGCACAAGGCGATTCACAACCGGATTGAGCTGCTGAGGAGCAAGGTCTGGTGATGCAAACGCCAAGGACATAGAGTCACAGAATCACAGAATCACATTATCATAGAATCATAGAATTGTCAGGGTTGGAAGGGACCTCAAAGCTCATCTGGTTCCAACTCCCTGCCATGGGCAGGGACATCCCCACTAGATCAGGCTGCCCAGAGCCCCATCCAGCCTGGCCTGAAAAACTCCCAGGGATGGCGCTGCCACCCCCTCTCTGGGCAACCTGGGCCAGGGTCTCCCCACCCTCATGGGGAAGAACTTCTTCCTCACGTCCCATCTGAACCGACCCATCTCTGGCTTCAATCCATTCCCTTCAGTCCTGTCACTGCCCGCCACTGGCATTGCAGGGAAGGGGCCCAGGCGGTGCCAGCTGCGATGTGGGGGAGCCTTCCCAGGGACTCGCAGCTCCTGGAGCACTTCAGATGCACCAAGAAGCTGAGTGATTTAGGCTATGAGATGCTGGGTCCCTTGTAAAGTGCCCTCAGTGCACACAAACCATTTATTTGCAAAATTCATTTGTGATTTGCAGCAGCTACCTCTGGTCCCGTGCTTTTGGAGGGACGGGTGACTTTCAGCAGCTCTGGCTGAGCAGCATCAGCGCTTTGGCTTTTCTTCTTCCCAAGGTGTCCAGTGGATTTTGAGCAATTCCTCACAAATGCAAGAGGCTGGTTTCCTTTCTGCAGACCATGTGCCTGTGTGAGCTAATGCCAGGATGTAAATTATAGAATTGTTTAGGTTGGAAAAACCTCTAAGATCATCGAGTCCAACCATTAACCCAGCACTGCCAGGTCACCACTGCCCCGTGTCCCTGAGCCCCACATCTCCCCGGCTTTTAAATCCCTCCAGGGATGGGGACTCTATCATTTTCCTGGGCAGCCCAAGCCAGGGCTTGACAATCCTTTTGGGGAAGAAATTTTCCTTAACGTCCAATCTAAACCTCCCTTGGAGCTACTTGAGCCCGTTTCCTCATGTCCTATCACTTGTTACTTGGTAGAAGAGACCGACCCCACCTTGCTACAACCACCTCTCAGGTACTTCAGATAGTTGCAGAGAGCGATGAGGTCCCCCCTCAGCCTCCTTTTCTCCAGGCTGAACATCCTCAGTTCCCTCAACTGCTTCTCATAGGCCTTGTTCTCCAAACCCTTCATCAGCTTAATTGCCCTTTGGACACGCGGGATTTCCAAACGGCTGTGAGGTGGGTGGGGACAGAGGGTCCTGCTGTCTCAGGAAGGTGGGACACCGCTCATGCCATGAAGACTGCATTAGATGCCACAGATCGTGGACAGAAAACCCAAAGAGTTCATAAATGGTGCTGATGAAGAGGAGGGTTGTGAGCCCTGGGCAGCAGTTTGCTTCTCTGCAGTCTCTAGGAACCGTGCGAAGTTGATCCAAGTATCCTTCAAAGTGTATTAAGGAAAGTTGGATGATCTCAGACGACCCTAAGAAGTTCTCTTGTCTACATTATTTATAATGCTGCAATTTCTTATCCCTGCAAGTGAAATCAAATATTTCTGGGCTACTTCAAAGGTTGCCAGGTTTCTGGTTTTCAGAGAAAGAAATGCAAACGAGCTTTATGTTTAACTATTTTAATTCGCATTTTGCCAAATTGTAAAATTCTGCTTCATGGAACGAGAAGCTATTTTTTCCTTTAGATCTGCTACCTAACAGGCAATGTGACAGTATTTTTCATTTTTTCTCCTTTTATCTTTTTTTAACACATTTTACATGTTCTATGTTTAACACACTTTACACACTGTGTGGAGGAAAGACATAAAAGCTGGCATCACAGAGTCAACATCTTGGGCAATAAAACGTGCAATTTCTTCCTCTGAGAAGGAGAAAATGGAGTGAGACAGATACTGGTTTCCTGGGTGGTGCACCACTCTGAATTGCCACACGCAGCCTCTCAGATAAGGTAATGAATAAACAAATAAGTTCTGGCTCTAGAAACTGAAAAGGGAGTATTGCTTAATAACTTACTGCCCACCTTCCTCTTCTCTTGTCGCCTCCCTGCGGTGTTTACATTGGTGTGATGTATGAGGCAGCTCCTGGCGCTGTGCAGGCGGCTCCTCCTCGGCAAGCTTGGGATGGGATTTTCTGTCCCAGGGGCTGGAGGGGTTGGCTGGCTCTGCCAGGCTGAGCCTCCTTCTCCCAGGACGGTTCTCCTGGCAGAAAGGAAGGTGGTTAGATCTAAACAAACCCTCCCGGAGAAGCAAGGACAAAGCACCTCCCTGGGAAAAAGCTTCCTGGTGAATGGTAAATCCCCTTTGTTATGACTCCTCATTATAAGCTTGAAAAAAGAGTGGAACCACCTCACGGCTGGAGCGCTCCGAACTCCTGTCAGAAGGCAGGATTAGAAGTGCCGATAGCTCAAGCCTTGTCTCGCCTTCTGAGCATGATTTGCCCATGATGCAAGAAATGGACCCGAGCAAAGAGCTGACCTGGCCTCCCAGAGACCATCTCCTGGGTTGACCGCTCTGGTGTCCGTACCCTCCTTGGGGACCGCAGCCTAATGGGAACTCTGGGAGAGCCCGGAGTCTCCCACCCAGAGAGAGCATCAACCCTTCCTGGGACCTTTTCCTTGGACGCCCATCGTTTTGTCAGCCTGGACTCGGGGCTCACCCTGCAGACACCGCAGCCCCCAGCTGGAGGTTGTCTGTAGCTGCTGTCCTGGTGTGTTCTGACATCACTTCCGGCGATGTTATGGGTGGAGAAACTGAAGACAGGTGAAGGTACAGCAGCTGTAGGTGTGAACTCAACAGCCCCTGTGTATACAAAGCACAGAAGGTACAGAACGCATCTCTTGAAGCCCCAGATTTTGTTATCATTGCTGGCTTCTAATATTCTCTGTGGTCATATAATGGCCTAAATGTTCAAAAGTGCCTAGAGATGTTTGCTGCCTCATTGTTCTGGTGCTCAGCTGGAAAATTCTTCATATATGCTGTTTTTCAAAGGAGCACTCAGGTCTGTCTTCAGCTGCAGATCACAGAGCAATGTTCCAGTTTGGGCACCACAATATTGGTTCACCCTAAATCACCAGGAACTGTGTCGTTTTGAAGCTACAGTTCATCGGGCCATTGGCCTAGGTGCTTCTAAAGGAAGATGCTCTTCAGATGGAGGTGGGTGCCCTGAGGCCGTGGCTCTCAGCGGCTGCTGCCTCCTGCTGAGGTGCAGCCTGTCGGGCTGGAGGGTGGCGATGCTCAGGGCTGTCAGGGCAAGCAGCGGCTGCAAAAGCTGCTCTGAGGAAACAAAACACGCACAGGGTCAGCCTGTCCATACAAAAAAGGGGGAAGACGTAGAAGCACAGTCAGACAAGCGCAGAGCGAAAAGGGCAAGTGCTCCCGGGGAACGGGTTTGAACAGGGTGGACCAGTCCAGTGGATCCGGCCGCTTCCCCAGGCAGTGAGCTCGGGTCTCTGGGCTTCTTCCCAAAGGAGATGCCCAGCACAGGGAGGGGAAGGCTGGGGGCAGCTCACAAACCTCTGACTACTTTGCTTTTTTGTCTTCCGGAAGTTTGAGCTACCACCTTCAGCTGAAGGATGTCTTTGTGTCACTGAGAACACTCTGATCGCGACCACCTGAGAGGACTGTGCTTCGCCTGTACGAGGGAAGCAGCCAGACGTCTTCCACGGTTAATATCGATGCCAGCTTCTCTGAAATGGCTGCAAGAACTGGAGAACGGCTCGCAGCATTCTTTGAGAGGCTTCCTCTTTCAGCCTGAAGCTTAACAGTTAACAATGCCGAGGCTTTAATGTAGTAGAGATTTTCAGAGGTCCTTAATGGACTTCAGGTGCCAAGGCTTTCATTCCTCTAGCTGCTAGGCAATAGATCTTATTAAACCTCGCCAGTCCAGGTACACGTAGAGAGCAAATACACATTGGAATGGAGCCTGCTGCATTCCTTTTACGCAACATCATGATGGTAACAAGTAATGGTCTTGTGCTACTGAATCACTTCTTCCAAAATTAAGATTTTCTCATTTTTGATCCTACATCAAGTGTGAGTCATCGTGACTAAACGATATATATATGTGCATCTATGTGCCCAAGAGGTGCCTGAAATGACGTGGTCCTTACGGAGGAGCTGCTGGCGTCAGGGCTGCTCCCAGCATCCCCCACCCTGGGGCTCCCCAACCCTCCTCCTCTTCAGGGTGACTTTGTTACATGGACACGCTGAAAGCAGAAAGAGGAATGGGCTGGAGAGGTGGTTGTTTGAAGCGCGGAGGCATCCACCCAACTCTGTTGGGGCACTCACGAGCCACACAGCGTACAGAGCTTCATGGGGTTGAGCCCTGTCAACACAGTGAGAAAACGCACCCAGAAGTTCTCAAAAGTCACAAAACCCCCACAAAATCCTTCACGCGGGAAGAACAGCCCCTGGATTGTTGGCTGAGATCAACAGGCCGGAGAGCAGCTCTTCAGGAAGGTGCTGGTGGACAGCGGGGGGGACGTGGGTCCTCAGCGTGCCCCTGAGCAGGGAGGTGGGACCCCATTTGTGAGAGGGCAACCACCGGGTCATGGGAGGAGAGTCTGCCCTTCAGTCAGCAAGTGTGTGACTGCATCCAGAGAACTTTGTCCAGCTCCGTGTCCTTCCACACCCACAGAAGTGATGATAAACGGGAGCAGGTCCAGGTGAGACCACAAGATGGTCAGGTGGCCGCAGCTCATGATCTAAAGGGAGAGGCTGAGGCAACTGTTATTTTTTGGTTTTTTGACCAGAGGAAAGAAGGTGAAAGAGGTTTCTAGTTAAAGCCTTCCAATACCTGAACGAGACTGCAGAAAAGTGGAGTCAGACTCATCAGGGATGAAACGATGAGTGTCTATTTGTGGACTTAGTGAGTCTGGATCAGGATTTCTCACCACAGCCAAACCGAGCCGCATCCACAGCAGGATTTGGTACGTTTCCAAAATGTAAAGGGCGGGAACATTGCCGAGAGGTCTCACCTCAGATGGGACTTGCAGAGCCTGGTCAGGATGCTTAGAGGTTTCACTATATGGAACTCAAGGGCAAAGTCAGGAAATGGTGTTTGATCCCTTCCCTCTGTTCTAATTAATATGTTAATTCACGCAGGGTGTTTCTCTTAGTTTCAGGAGAGTTAGAAAATATTAGATCTTGAAAGGATCGCTGTGATGATTTGTTCTGACATCCTGCATCACGCTTTCAGAGGAATTTCATAAACAATTCACTCATCAAGCCCATCCTATGGGCTTCAGGCAAAGCATACATCCCAGAAGAATTTCTCTTCTTAGCTTTGCAGTTCCAAAAGATGAAGGATTTGTCATCTGTCCTTTTTTATTTTCAGGTTTTTCAAACTAGTGGTGCCTCATTTTATTCAATTTCTGTGTAACTTCAATTTCCAGTCACTGGGTCACATTGTGCTTGTGGGTTATATTGAAGAGTCATCCCTGTCATCCACGCACTGACTGGTGGACAATTTTTAGTTTAATTCACCTTTTCTCTTGCCCATCACATAGTCTAAACTAAATAAGTCCTTCAGTAAGAGACTTCTTTCCCCAAAGAGTAAAAACAACAGTCTCTCCTCTGATATAACTCTGCGGGGTTTGACAGCCCGGGCCAGTCTACATCTCTTGTGTGGGGGATGCTGCATCGACACCGGATTTACTGCTGCAGAAACTTCTCTGAAAGTTCTTTCTCTCTGCCGATATCTCAAGTGAAATTTGCATTAGATTTATTTTTTATTTCATTTTAAAAACATTATACATTTCTTAGTTATTAAAGGAAAAATTACAGGTTTTATCATAGAATCACAGGATGGTTGGGCTGGAAGGGACGTTCCCAGTTCATCTTGTCCAACCCCTGCAGAGAGCAGGGACAGCTGTCACTGGGTCAGGCTGCTCAGAGCCCCATCCAGCCTGACCTGGAATGTCTCCAGGGATGGAGCCTCCAGCACCTCTCTGTTGGATAGCAAATCATATTTGTTGGATATTCTGTTGGATAACAAGTCATATTTACCCTGAAGAAGAAATGAAAATCTTCAGTACTGTAATCCACCTCTCCCCCATGCATTTATATCATGACCCTCGCAGGGAACTGCACAATCCTCCCTGCCATGGGGAGCTACCGGAGCCTCCACGAGCCCCCGCACCACCTACCCATCGCTGGTTTGGGGTTGTCTCTCTCCACGACACCAACTGTGATGAGTGTTTTCCAGGTCACAGAGTCATACAGAATCACAGAATGTTCAGGATTGGAAGATACCTCTGGAGATCCCCCAGTGCCACCCCCTGCCAGAGCAGGGTCACCCAGGGCAGCCCCACAGGAACGTGTCCAGGCGGGTTGGAAAGTCTCCAGAGCAGGAGACTCCACACCCTCTCTGGGCAGTCTGGGCCAGGGCTCCGGCACCCGCACAGCCAACAAGTTTCTCCTCAGGTTGAGGTGGAACCTCCTATGCTCCAGCTTGTACCCATTGTCCCTTGTCCTGTCCCTGGACATCCCTGAGCAGAGCCTGGCTCCATCCTCCTGACACTCCCCCTTTCCATATTTCTAACCAGGAGTGAGGTCACCCCTCAGGCTCCTCTTCTCCAGCTGCAGAGCCTCAGCTCCCTCAGCCTTTCCTCCCCAGGGAGATGTTCCATCCCTCCATCATCCCTGGGGCTGCACTGGACTCTCTCCAGCAGTTCCCTGTCCTGCTGGAACTGAGGGGCCAGAACTGGACAAGCTCAGCTGCAGGGAAATGAGTTTTGGAGCCTGTGTGCATCACCTCACAAAGCTCTGGTGGCCGTGTTGCAAAGCCATGTGGGGTGCACTCATCTCCCCAGGTAAGGACACACCACTCATCCTGGCTCCCCCCACCAGGCTGTGGCTGATGCTCCAAAGAGTGCCCCACCTAGTAAAATCTACAAGGCACTTGTGTTCCTGCTTTTAGATTATTTTAATGTCATATCTATTACCTTTGTATATATCAAGAAAGAAAATCAGACCAAGTGTCTCTGACAGCTGCCAGCAGAGACAGATCCGAGGGAAGGGATGTACTGGAGCAGTTGCCAGTCCTGATTGCCAAGGATAGAAGGTTAAAATGGAAAACAAGTTTTTGTAGCCAAATCCTACAGTGTCCTTAGGAGTAAACATGCTTCTGGTTTGAAGAATGAGCACTGGATGTGTCCTGTACCCAGAGTATGGAACAGCACAAATTTATCTGACACTTGTAACCTGAAAAAGAGCTTTTTTCCAAAGGCTGTGTGTACTCAATAATAGAGCTGCTGTTTGGGGTGGTGTTACCCCTGAAGCGGGCAGACTCCCTGATGTCTGTGGTGTTATACGGGGGTAGATATGTTGCAGAACTGTCTGCTTTTATTTATTCTCCCCCAGCAGGCTCAATGTGTCAGTGCAAAATGATTTTATACCCTTCAGTTAACTGGCTCAGAGCCTTAATGTCTACTTAGATCAGGTTTATCAGGCCCTTGTCCCATGCATTTTTAAAAATTTCCAAGGACAGGGGTCCCACCTCCCACAAGGAAGAATTTTTTCTTTAATATCCAACTGAATTTTCCCCGATTGCAACTTTTTTCTGCTTGGGAGGACTTGGAAATGCCCCCTGGGATGTTGAATAAAGGAGCTTGGGGGAGCAGATGGTTCAGGATCGAGTCCCCCCCGTGCAAGGAGCTGCAGAGACACACGCCAGAAAAACCACCTCCTCCGTGTTGTCCTTGGGAAGCACAAGTTTGGGTGTAAATCAGTGTCTGGAGGCCCAGTTGTGCCTGTGCACGCAGGAGAGGGTTGGTACTGGGCGATGCCAGAGCCCACGACCTGCTGGGGTTGGGAGCTGGAGCCTGAGGCGGGCAGAGCCGTCGCAGGTCCCACATGCTTTTGGGTTTTACTGGCTTCTGGAGTTCATTCACGTGTGGTGGCCAGTGGCCCTGGGTTATTTAAGTGCTGTGTTGGGAGCTGGAGCCTGAGGCGGGCAGAGCTGTGGCAGGTCCCACCTGCTCTTGGGTTTTACTGGCATCTGGAGTTCATCCATGCGTGATGGCCAGTGACTCTGGGTTATTTAAGCGCTCTCATCACCTGCAAGTCAACTGCGGGCGGCACAGCTTGGGGTTCCCAGCATCTGAAAGGACGTAAGATTATCTATGCCGTCCTCTCTCTTTATGGCCTTATCTCTAATAAATGGCATTTTAAATGATGCTTTACGTGGGCTGAGTGCCTTCTGGCACTGGGATCACCATGGAGCAGCAGCTCCTGGTGCAAAAGTCTTCCCAGTAAAGGTGGGAGGATCCAGCTAAGAAGATGTTCCACCACAGTTGCCCAGGATGAGACAACAGTGAAGGACTTGCACCTTTCGGACTCCTCGGACTCTCCCTGACCGATGCCCTGTCTCCTCGCCACACGCTCAGTGATGCCCCACAGGGCTGGAGCAGATTCCGCCTCTGTCCTGGGTTTGGGGTGGGAGCTGCTGTGGTTGCAGAAGGATCCGTGGCTCCTCAGGGGGTGAACAGCCCCTGGGGGAGCAGCACCAAGGTCTGACTGGATGTCGCTGCGACCTGGGCACTGTTCATGTCAAGCACAGAGGACCTTTATTTTGCCAACCTCGATCAATCTGAGGCTCTGGCACTACCTGAACCGAGAGCAGTCTTTTGTGTCAACTGTTCTGTAATGTTTTCTTTTCCTGCGGCTTGAGCCCCTGAAGACTTTTGACGTTTGCAGTTTGCTCTGACAAAATGTTCCAAAGCTTAATCCTACACCTCCTGTAATTCAGTTTAAATTTGCCACCTGCTGTTTTATTTAATGCACCTCAGTTCTCATATTAAAAGAGACAGTGAGCAATGTCCTCTTCAAGTCCCTCAAGATTTTAGAGAGCCCTTCCCCACCCCTTCCCTCTTCCAGACTGGAGAGTCCTGGTTCACCCAGCTCTTCCTGGTATGGAAATTATTTTAGATTTTTGGCTGTTTTTTGTTGCCATTTTCCAAAATCCTTCTAATTCCCTTCTAGGTATGCAGAGGGTGAGAGCATGTGCGTCACTGAGAGTGTCAGATCAAGAAGTTTGCAGTTTGAAGGGAAAAGTAAAGACACAAAACACAAAGAGAAACAAACCTGATAAATAATGGAGACAACAGCAAAGCGTAAAAGTCTTCAGCCACTAATTGATGGGCCATTAAGAAAGTCCAAGCGCAGCTCTAGAGAGTCAGCCTGCCATTTGTTGGAAATTATGGATTTGGGATACCTGAGGGTCCTGTAGGACTGTGCAAAACAGATAGGAACCCCCAGGGGAAGGGTCAATGGGGTGTTGGGGAGGATGAGGCGGTGGGAGATGGAGGGATGGGGTGCGAAAGGGGCTGACTGCAGCTGCACAGAGGTCACAGAATAATTAAAATGCTGTTCCTTAACACACTGGTAACACACCCTTACCATGCAATTCCTGAGCTATATCCTTGAGCATTCCTGTCATTGTTAAATGCCACATCTTAGACCTGGGTCTCCATCCGAAGGCACTTTCAGTGCTGTTTTTCACGGGACCTTGACCTACAGCCCTACAGGGAAACAGGCAGAAACTAAGCTTGGTGTAAAGCAGGAACCTTTCAGGACTGGTCCCACTCTGCTCTCTCTGATCGTTAGCACACGCTGTATTGAACCCAGCAGCTTGTTTTTTGACAAAGTATCATCCAAAAAGTTACTCAGTCAAATTCTAAAAAACCTCACATCTGGAGGATTCCATCCATTCCTAATGTTTCCACCAACTTCTTCCCGTGGTTAAATCTCACCACCGCAGAACGTGCACCTGCTGACGTGGATGCTGAAGAAAACTGCTTTTCGACCTCCACCCTGGGACTTTTTAATTATTGCAGGAAACAGGAGGAAAGCAGACTCTGGTGCCTCTCTGGTGGGGTCACTTGTGAACTCTGTAGAGAAGGCAGGAGCTGTTGTGCCGATCTCCACAGCGTGGGTACAAACACGGAGTGAAATTAATGTGGCTGCTGGGCTTCGGGAGGCACGTCGACACAAATGAGAGAAGCCTTTGGGTTTTGCATGATGCATTGCATGAAAAAACATCTCGTCCCTTGCGCAGGGCAATGAGGGAACCTTATAACTGAAACTAGACGAGAAAATCGGATTCCTGTTCCTCTGAGCCCTCTCAGCCTTGGTTCAGGTTCTTTCTGCCTGAAGAGCAACTGCTGCGCAGCACAGATGGAAGAAATCTGACAGCCCAGCTACTGGGGTGCCCGGGTACCAGGACACGGTGGGTGCAGCCTTGACCAAACACAGCTCGCTGGAGTGACTGCCTGAGCACCCCCAGCTTCTCCAAGACCCTCTCCACCCGCAGCGAACCCCGAGCTGCCACAACA
>NW_009718832.1:11969-20566 GCF_000703405.1 Apaloderma vittatum | reverse complement strand
CGGCGGGAGGCTGAGGACTGGCTGGATGGCAGAGCAGGTGCTGAGCCTCCTCGGGGTCCCTGTCACTGGGTGCAGACACAGCTCCAGGTTATGGAAACCCACCTGAGAAGTTGCCCGGGTGCCTGAGCTGCAGCTGGAGATCTGGTGAGAGCTGTGCAGGTGTGAGCACCTGGACAGAGGACGCCGAGAGTTTTGGTTGAGCCGAGCCTATTTCCAGGCTGCATGGAGAGTGCCTGAGCCAGCATAGAACAGAATCATAGAGTCACAGAACAGTTTCAGCTGGAAGAGACCTAAAAGATCATCGAGTCCAGCCTTTGTCCCAGCCCCATCAACCTACTGAACGATTCCCCTCAATGCAACATCCACCAGCCTCAAACTCCTCCAGGGACGGTGACTCAACCCCCTCCCTGAGCAGCCTATTCCAGCGCCTGACAAGCCTCTCAGTAAAGAAATTCTTCCCGATATCCAACCTGAACCTCCTCTGGTGCAATTTAAATCCATTTTCCCTCGTCCTCTCACTCTCCACTAGGAAGAATGGACCAGCCCCCACCTCTCTACAACCTCCCTTCAGGCAGTTGTAGAGCGATGAGGTCTCCCCTCAATCTCCTCTTCTCCAGGCTAAACAGCCCCAGATCCCTCAGCCTTTCCTCACACAACTTGGGTTCTAAGTCCTTTACCGGCCACCTCTGTACCCTCTCCAGCACCTCGATGTCCCTCTTGGAGTAAGCATGGACGTGCAGGCACTGGTGACAGACCCATCCTCAAGGCCAAGGAGCAGAGGTTGACAGGGTGGCTTTGAGGCTGCCAGTGGCCGCTTCTGGTACCCCCTTTGAGCATCTGAAGGACATGGAGCAGGTGAGAAGACAGGAAGGTCTGTGCTTGCTGCAGCCATCTCTGGGGCAAAAATGGGGCAGTTTGGGATCTGAATGTCTCAGTCTAGGCTTTTTCTTTTGGGTAGCTATTATATTAAGGAACTTTTCCACCTTGAAGTCTTATCTCCTCGCAAAGGCAGGAAGGATATTAGCATCTTACAGTAATTCCTTTAACACAGATGACATCTCTCTCTGAAAAACACAGCACCAACCGTGTCACTCTCCTGGCACAGGGCTAACTGCCTCATTTATTGTTATGGGGAAAAACAAGCACTGCTGAGGGATCATTTGTCCCATCCTAAGATGCATGTCATGGACCAGAAAAGCTCCTGGCATTGCCTGACTCTCCACTGGATAAGGAAGATAACTATGTGCAACTGGATGGACATCTTTTAGAGACTTATGGCATTTGGCCACAAACAAGTGAGTTTTTCTCAAAGTGAGTTTTTCTCAAAGCCTTTTTTCCCCATTTTGTGCTTTGATTGTTATTTCTAGCATGATTTATTGATAGAAAAATGAGGTCACAGGACTTGCCACACTACGATCCAGAAGTCTCACAAACTGGCTCTTCCATGCCAAGCACAGTTAATAGACGCCGGTGGATCTGTGCACCGTGTGTTCCTGTTTTCAGCCTGTTTGTTCAGACCGGTGACTTTTACAATATCCTGAAGGTGCATTTAGCTGCGACTGGATCAGTAAGTCCCGGTGTAACCCAGGAGGAGCCCCTCTAAGAAGCCGAAGCTTGGGAGCAGAGCACAGCAGAGTTGGACTCTCAGCATTCAGGAGTAGGGAAATCCCAGGTGACGTAAGGAAAGAAGCTCAAAAATGGGGCACATTTACACCAACCCCAGGCTTTTCTTTACAAGCACACATCCATTTTGGAAACCAGACCTTCGCTTTTTCTGGGCTGGAATTCTTAGCCTTCAAGGTTGCGCAGTGACCCAGACTGAACCAGGTAGTCACAGAGCGTGTTGCTGCAACTGGAGTGATGAACATCAGCTGTTTTGCTGGGATACCAGGATTTGGACCATATTCAATGTGCTCGGTGTAATTGCTCTGACAGTCAGACCAAGGGCTGCAGGTGATTGTTGCCAGAACCAAGGAGACATTTCCCTACTATGTGTTGCATCTGTCAAGAAACAGGCAGTACTGAAGCAAACCGAGCTGATGAGAAAATAGAAGAGATATTGGATAGCAGGATCACGTCTAGTACAGTGGGGAGAGTTTCCTGAAGCACTGCCTAGGATATAGAAAGCAGGCTTTTGAGCACTTTCAAATTCAATGCTTAACTGCTATTTTTGCCTTTCCTTCTAGGTGCAGTGACATATCCAGCTGATGGATAACACGCACCCAAGTAGTCAGCATGATGTTGGATTTTATTATCCAACTTACCTTGTAATTAACCCAAATTCTGGGAAATAAACTTGTACAGGGCCCCAACGACATTTATCGCTGACCTCTGCAGTGCCCCTGACAGCCAGCAGATCAAGGTGACTCACGCAGTACAAAAGAATAGATTCCGCCTCAGTAATTATTTCATCTTCATTCATCAGCAGGACACAGTTTTGCTACAGGGAGCGATGGATTCAGCATTGGAAAATGGTTGTGTATGAATTTTTGAAGAGCTAACCGCTTTAGTGCCATTTTCACCTCCAGCAAACAACAACCATTAATGACGCATTTTTCTGAAAAATGTGGTTTTATCAGATGTTATCTGGCTGACCCTGCTTTTTGTTTTGGAAGAGAGATAATTTCTTTTATTAGCCTAAAGGATGGAGCTGGAAGATGAAGCCTGCAGAAGAGCCTTCTTTGTATGAAATGTCCTGACCTCTGATCACACTTAGCTCCTACCCCTCTCTGCCTCTTCCTTTGTGCTTTTAGGGGTCCTCATGGCTTCACAGAGGGAGTCAGAAGGGCAAACTGTGTCTGCACGGGGGTTTCTGGTGGAAAACTTTGTGTGCACCCAATACGAACACACAGTGTTCCTGTAAGAACATTTCTGCTCTGTGTCAGTCCGAACCTCGGGCTGAGCCTGGATGAGACACCCATGGGATGCAGAGTCTGGCTTAAATACAAGATGTTCAAGAAAAACAAACAAATACCTTTATTTTTAATGGCTGGGAAATCCAATCTGCCTGTACAATTTGCTGGTGAAAACACAGGAATTTGTTGTTACTGAACCACCTATTTGGTATTACTGAAATAACACTGAGGAGTTCAAAACCCACATCACTGCTTAGGGAAGATCAACGTGTCACTTGGTAGAAGATGCTGTCCTATACGTAGATAAGGAAAACCAAGGGGAAACGGCCTGAAGTTGTGACAGAGGAGGTTCAGGTTGGATATTGGGAAGAATTTCTTTACTGAGAGGGCTGTCAGGCTCTGGAATAGCCTGCCCAGGAAAGGTGTTGAGTCACCATCCCTGGAGGGACTTAAAAGATGTGTAGATGTGGTGCTGAGGGCCACGGTTTAGTGGTGTCGATAGGGCTGGGACAAAGGTTGGACTCGAAGGTCTCTTCCAACCAAAACTGTTCTATGATTCTAAGGAACATCAAAATAAACAACAAATGCGATGCACAGGATGGTAGCAGAAAATATACATCTAATGTGAAAATTTTGATGGAAGCATGAAAAGTAGGAACAGAAGGAACCTCAAGAGATCTTGCAGTCCATCTGCCACCCTAGAAGACAACAGCCTACCCAAACCAACCTAGAAGGGCAGTGAGTAAATCTGTTCTATGTTCCTGGCTGAGACCTCCATACTTCCCCAGAAAGTCTCATGCCTGCAAGTAGTCCTCATGCTTCATATCCCAGCGACTGAATTATTTTGCTGCTCTTGTTCTGCTAATGGTCTTTGCATTCCTTTACAGAAAGTGCTCCCACCTGTGGGTTTGGTGCCAAGAAGAAGGGGAAGGTGACTCCACGTGCCCTGGATACAACACTCCCACTCATAGTTTCTGACATGGTCTTCACTTTGGGTTTTATTTTCTTGTTTGTTTTAGCCAACCGGGACATTTTTGACTAACATTTGCTTTGCCATCTCTGGTGCTTCTCAAAGATTCAGTGTAGAAGTGCTCTCTGCCCGATTTTTATTTTGGAAAAAAAAAAAGAAAAAGAAAAAAGCAAAAAGCTGTGTATATTAATATTACAGACATGGATTAATATTACTCTTTACTGACAAATCATCCCACCCCAACCAGCCCAATGCTCCTCCTCCAGTGCTTCAGCACCATTCCGAATGTCAATCTTTTCTTCATTGTACGTCAGCCCCTTCACCTCGGTTTCACTGACGAATTAATAAGCAGTCTCCCTGTCCGATTGCCAGGAGGATGCTGGAGTCACACCAATAATTTTAAGTAGTCGGGCAGGATAATGAAGACGACATCAGTCTGGTACATTCACATGGGATACGCTGATTAAAGGCCAGATGAGATCTTTTAAGCAAGATCAGATCTACGTACCCAAAGTGTCACGACAACGGCCACATTCAGATCCAGAGAAACCGCTGTTTTCTTAACAGCTCATTAGTGAAAATAGTCAATAACTGCAGAAATGAGAACTTCCTTCAAATCCCTATTTGCTTCATCTTTGACAATGAATAATTGATAACTTCTCTTTGAAAAATCTTTTTTTCCAGTGAATTTTGTCTTCACTTTGTTGTAGTTCCATTTAGATCATTCTCCCCTTTCTTGTTTCTGAATACGTTATGTGAAATGTGCCACAAGCATAATTACAGTCAGGGCATATTTAATTTCTGTTTCTTCCCTGTCACCAAGGCGTGTTACCCTGTCTAAAGGAACAATTAGATGGCTTTGTCACAATTTGTTCTTAAGAAATTCACGGTCACTGCTGCTTATTTCCTTGATATGCTGTGCGTGCTCCATAAATACTTGGTTTGCCTGTTCCAGTATTTTTCAGGAAATAAATGTTAATCTGACTGGTTTCTAGCTCCCTACCCTTTTCCACCTTTGTGAAGTCAGGCCCTGGGGTTACCTTCTTCCACTCTGGTTTTCATTCTCATTTATTTTCTGTTTGTTCTCGAAGGCATCTGCCAACAACCTTTGATGGCTCCTGCCCCTCTTGAAGGGGGAATGTCACCGTGCCCCTACAAGACAGCTCCTGTAATTTAATTAATCTTGTAATGGCAAGATGGCTCTTGTAATTTAAAGCCATCTGTTTTCTTAATTTCTTCACTTCATTCCCCATTTCCCACGATGTCTTACTTTGCTGCTGATGTTAGACTATTTCAGGGAAAAATAATTTATAATTAAAAAAAGAGTACTGTGCATGTTCATATCAATCACCATTCAATATGCTTCCTCAGCATTTGAGTAACAAAGCAATTCTTACATTAATCTATGGGCCTAACTAAATGCAAATTGCTTTTTGTCTTACTCTTCCTTTCTGTTTTTGCTATTTCTTTCTGTAAATCATTACTAGTTTGGCCAAGTTCTGACACTCGTGTTTTTTTCCCCTCATCCTAGGAATCACTGCAAAGCTGGTGATATATGCACAGCGGTTTTTAATGCACTTTTCACTTATTCATTCTATTGGTGGGGTCTGAAAGAAAAAAATTGCTGGTTTTATTGCATCTTTAATGAACTGCATACCTTCCTGAAAATATTCTCCTAGACATTTTCTCATGAGTTATCGCTACCTGAGTTTTACCAATTCCACTTTGCTGAAGTCTGCTGCTTTCAGCTACAGCTGAAATAACGCCCCTACAGAACCGAATATTTTCCAAGTTCAGTGGCACTGTTTCTTCCCTTGAAATAATTACTATGGGCACCCTGGGAAATTTAATATTCCTGTACATGCCCATAGGGCTGTTGTTTGGGCAAAGCCACGAGCCCTGGGTGGGGATGAGTCCAAGCAGTTTTTCTCCATCTTGCTACCACTGTGAAATCCACACAGAATCACACGCAGAGAGAATTGCCCAGGTGGGAAAAGACCTTCAAGACCAAGTCCAACCACTGACAAATCCTTGACTAAACCGTATGTCTGAGCGCTGTGTCTACCCAGCTTTAAATTCCTCCAGGGACGGCAATTCCACCCCTGCCCTCGGCAACTCCTTGCAGTTCCCGAGAACCCTTTCCATAAAGAAATTCTTCCTACTACCCAACCTGGCCATGGCCAGAAGCACTGAGGACTCCAAGAATAAGGGTGAATAAGTTAAAGATTGAGAAAAACAAATATCAAGACTAACCTGCCTGGCATAAAACCAGAAAACACTCATCAGAGCTGGCTTTGCAGAGACAAACCCAAACTTGTGGTGGCCAGCATGGAGACGAATCTTTAAATGGGCTTGGATCAGTCCTGGTAACAAACAGGGTTGTGATGTTCCCCAGAAGTGACACAAGACAAATGAAGGCAAAGGGAAGAGAGCCAGATGCCGACAGTTCCCAGCCCTCAGATGCCCGTAAGGATAAATGTGTCTGGTGTGGAAGTGGGCTTCTGAGAGACATGATATACGAGAGATGGCCTGCAGTGAAAAACAAATATCACAGGCATCAAAGGAGCGAGTCTAAAAGGGCACAGCAAACACATGTAGATGTGAAGCCAAAGTTGGAAAAACACCGATGTCAAATAGGGACACGGACCAGACACCACAAATTTCAGGTCCTGGAGATGCCAGCAGTTGGGTGTTCAGTTATCCTAAGGTAAGGTCATAGACAGAAAACATCTAGAGAGCAACTTATTTTGAGGTTCTCCTTCTCTGCATCACATGAGCTGCAGCATTGTAATGAAGTTTCCAGAGAGAGTATGCTGCTTATAAAAATAGTCTGGTGATTACTGACTACAGGAGATTTGAAAAATACACCTGTGTCCTATTTTTATAAAACCTTGAGATCAGCAATTAGCACCAAAAAGCTCTTGAAGGTTTTCTGCCCCGAGTATTTGGACAAAGACCACGACTTTGGCAATAGGTCTTATGGGGAGGTGGGGAAAGTCCCCTTTTACATGTTGGTCCCACGGCATGGAGCAGTCCTTGGGGAGCTCCCACAGAGCTTCCCACCAGCAGAGCTGACCCTTTCTTCACCCCCTGCTTTGGCCAGCACTTGCTGCAGAGCGATGGGCATCTCAGCACCAGCTATCCAGGGCGCTGGATGAGATCCTCTGGCAGAGGGCTCACAGGAGGGTTATTGTCCCCCTGTGCCTTGCACTGCAGGCTGTGAGCAGAGGGATCCTTTGGTCAGGGGCCAGTCCTTCCAGCAGCCTCTCTGACCAGGAGCCCCACAGGCTAATGTCCACATGTAAAGCTGGTGGCATATCTGGTCTCCGTGTTGCAGTGGGAAGGGCTCTACCAACCGCCTGCCATGCAAGTGCTTACCTGTGAGTCGATGGCCAGGACTGGAAAGCTCTGCTGTGCTGGGTCTCCTCATGCACAACTCCACAAGGTCTTACTGTGCACTGGGCTCCCCCAAGCCTCTACTCCCCAGCTTGAGCATCTGGTTTCTCTGCGAGACGTGCAGAAAGCTTTATGTGCCCCAAAGCATGGCTTTCTTCCACTTAACAGAAGTTAGATTAGATACTCATTGTAGGTGCCTTCCAACTGAAGTGTTTATACTGTATTAGAAGGACAAAAAGATGTTACGAACTTGTAGCAGATCACCATAGCTAGAGCTACAGCTGATGTTCCCCCACTGCTCTTCAGCTCTTCCGGTTAGCTCCTGAGACCCAGGGACCACATCCAACGCAGAGCCCTCCTTCCAGGTGACCTTGGCTTGCTTGTAACCACAGGGGGGACCTCTCAGGCTGCAGCGATCCGTTACACACATGCATCCAAAGCTCCAGAAAAGCCAGAGGAAACAAATGCACATCCAGCCTAGATCCGTCCTGTTACACATCAAGAGCAAACGTGAAAGTGGAGCGATGCTGCTGTGCTCCTGGACTGAGGGGAGTCTGGGCCCCTTGTGCCCCGGACACCACAGGCAGTTTACCTGACCCTGTGTGAGAAATCATGGGCCAGAACTACGTGGAAAAGAGCAACTTCCCAGCTTTTATGCTGTAGATGATAGGGGTCAGCCTAGCAGGAGGGAACCACCAGGTAAACATCATCCATGAGGATGTGGATGAGAGGGGAAGCATGCTTACCATACCAGTGAACCATGGCAAAAACCACCAGAAGAGTGGACAGGCAGTTGTTCAAAGCCTTGAGATGCTCCCTTTGGGGTGCAATGCTCACAACAGCCCTGGGAATAGATGGCACGAAAAGGAGGACGAGGTCAAAAGCCAGATAGAGAATGACTACAGCAGAGCCATTCCAGTTGCTGAATGGGATGCCTGTACACATCAGCTTGATCAGGTCTTGATGCAGACCTGGTAATGATAACCTCAATTCCAGAAGTGTAGAAATGCCCAAGGCACCTTGACCAGCCCAGGACACCGGCCTGTCATTACATATTAGAGACAAACCCAAACTGGTGATGACAACCCAGACAGGAAATGATTCAGGGGCTCATGGAAGCCTGGGTCAGTCCTGATGTCAAACAGGGCTGTGCAGATCCCCACAAGAGACAGAAGACAAGCAGAAGAAAATGGGATAGAGAGCAAGCTGCAGTCAGCTCCTATCCCAGCAATGCCAGTCAGGATTAACACCATGGGTCTGTAACCACCGCTGCTCCGTAGTGTCAGGCTGCTGCATGGATGCTCTTCAGTACATCACTACAGGGCATTTTGTGTGAAGATCCCCTCTCTCTGCCTCACAGAAGCAATCAGGGTGTA
>NW_009718832.1:9454-11955 GCF_000703405.1 Apaloderma vittatum | reverse complement strand
CTGCTGTTGGCAGTTTTAGCAGCACAATCGTCTGCCAGCCAGAGGAACCAATTGTAGCTGCAGAGCAGTTTGCTCAGATCTCGTGCTGTAGCTTGCAAAAAGCAAAGTCACCTTGTGCTTGCCAGGCACGGGAGCAGTGCCAAGAGGACCAGTGAGATGCCCAGGGAGCAAGTGTTTACAGCTGGAAGGTTCTCATAAAGGGGATGGTAGCTGCAGCATCACTTGCAGCTCACCGCAAAGCGACAGCCAGAGGATAAAACGATGACGGGTCGGAAGCACGAGGTCAGATGCCCCTCCAGGGACAGGCCTGCAGGAAGGGTTTTCACACTGCTGTGGGACATGAGGACTTCCCAGCAGCCCTGAGGCTGGACATGATGATCTCAGAGGTCTTTTCCAGCCTCAACAACTCTGTGATTCTGTGTGAATCTCAAGATGCTTCTGAGACACAAGTACCTGAGCATTGTTTAGCCACAGTGGCAGAGCTGCCCAGATGAGGCTGCAAGCAGTGGGAGCTGCCTTAAACCCAAGCAACTTTGTCTTTAGAGTCCTTTTTTATTTTTGTCCTTTATGAAGACCACCCTCACGGGACCCAGCCCCAGGTGCTTCCTCTTCTCCACCCCTACCTGGGTCATGCAGGGCAAACCCACATGTGGGCTAAAAGCTATGGTCAGTCCTAGGACAGCCTCAGCTTCTGCAGACAACACCTTAGAGACGAGGAATAAGTAACCAGCTACAACAGAGCCTGTTATTAGGAGCATTTAAAGTAACCAACCAAACAGTAAACCAGAAAAACTTCTAGGAATAACTGCTTTAATCTAAAAAGACTCTGAGTATTTGAAGTACTACAAAGCTCTGCAGGCTAGACAGCTCTGCACTTCGCCAAACCTGAGCAGCTCTGTGCATTCCCCATTGTTCTCCCCTTTGCCTTTCCTTTCACAAGTTGCTAAAGTTTTCCTAGAGGCTTGTTTTGACTGCTGAGGGAGAAAAATAAAAATAAATAAGCATGGCAGAGAGCCTTTGCACAGCTACTTAGGACATCTGCAAAGGCCATGTGGGGAGTTGTGAGCCATTGCCCCCAGGGGAAGAGACAGTTTTGAAGGAACACAGATGCACAGCAGGCAGGGGCAGGAGAGCTGTTCTAAACAACCTGGACCACGCCACCACAGCCAGGGAAAGGAACATCTCAACGACCAGCCCCTGGACCAGACTCGTCCTCGGAGGCACTTGCTGGGCTGGAAAAGCAGGTCCCACCTGTGCCAGCAGTTTGCATTTAGCTCCAGGAATCCACACACCGAAGGTCAGACCGCTCCCACGCCCCAGTTTGGGAGATATTACAGGCTCTTCTCTCCTGGCAAGCTGTGGTCGGCTGCAGGAGCCCCAGCGTGGGCACGCAGGGAATTCTGCACCTCCTGCAGTAGTGCAGAGCAGAGTGCAGCTGGTACGGAGCCACTGGTGCCCTGGAGACCTACATCTACCCACAAGGCTCCATCGTTCCTACCCCCTAGGCAGGCTCCTAGATTTACAAGTCCCACACCCACCACCTCCCAGTCCTGACCAGCAGCCTTGTTCCACCCACAGAGCGCTTCTGCCTCCTTGACAGAACTTCAGTAGAGCAAGGCTGATCAAGAAGAGTATTTTATTGTCACTCTCGCGCTCCAGGGGGTCTGAGCAATCTGAAGGACACCAGAGCTCAGCTGAGGACCTTGAACAAGCACTACCAACCCAGCACAAAGCCATGGAGTGGGGACAGAGGTGAAAGAGCTCCTACATCGGAGCAGAGACACACGCTGTTGCCCTTCCTAGGATGGCAGGGAAGCAACTGCCTCCGCTCCCAGGTGCTGACAGAGGCAGGTGTCAAAGTCCAACAACATAACCCATACAAAGCACTTACTGGAGAGTCACCAGTTTGACTAACCTAAGCTATCTATGCCAGCTCCTCTTGTAGGGCAGCTGGAGCTGTCCAAGCCACTTCCCTTCAGGGAGCAGTCACAGGGACCCCCACCCATGGGGTCTACAGCCCCCAGCTCCCTTGGAGACCATCACAAGGGCCAGAGGCAGCAGGACCAGGAGCGGCCATGGCAGAGCACACACAGCTTCGTTGGTCTCGGGAGTCACGTTCTCCGTCCCAGCAGAGGACGATCTCTTTTTCCAGGCGTAATACTTGGCCACAACCACATTGGGGTTTCCATGGGCAGGGTCAAACCACATCTGGATGCAGCGACCACTGCCCCGACGCTCTGTGGTGTATTTGTAAGAGTTGGACCAGATTTTCTCACACAGGTCTTTTGGTCGGGGGAAGACTTGACTGAAGGGTCTGCACATGGAGCCCCAAGGACAGCGGTTTGTTCCTGAAGACAGACAGCACCACAAAAGGAAACAACGTGAGCTAGCACACTTTACTTATGTCCTTCCACCCAAGGAGGAGCAGGCCACCTGCCCACAGCCCATTGCTGCACCCTAGCTAGTGGCTTTTTCTCTTGGTGGGGGCGCGGCGCGCCCCC
>NW_009718832.1:0-9435 GCF_000703405.1 Apaloderma vittatum | reverse complement strand
GCCTCCAGCCACAGGGAAGGCAGCAGTGATGCTGCCAGGGGTGAGGAAAGGCTTCTTCCCCAGAGCCCACCAACCTGTTGCCCAGTTCCAGCCCTTGTGCCAGTTCTCTTTGCACGTGACATAGTCCTTGCAATCCTCCCACCACTCCTCACAGTCCTCTTTGCAGAGTGGTACATGAAGAATCCTCTCCCGACGCCAGCTGCTGTCAGCCTGCAAGGGAACAGGGCTGTGCCCACCGGTGGTGGCCCTTGAAAGCCAAGGGGCAGGATCTGCCACACCACAGAGTCTTCCCCCAGTGTGTTCCATTGTGGTCCAGAGCGATCTCAGAAGAGTTTCAATCCCAGCAGAGACAACAAGCAGTTCTTTCACCAGCTTGTCTGACTACCTACACAGGGGCTGGCAAAGTCCTCTGGATCTTCCCACCCACCAGGAAAGTCAGCAGTGCTGCTGGAGAGCACGCTGCCATACATGCCAGGCTCTGCTGTGGTGGAGGGAGCAGTACATAACCTACCCCTTGGCCAGCACAAACCCCATTATCTTAATCACAGTAGATCCAATCCTACCTGGTCAATCCAGGGCCCCAGGTTGGGCGAGCACTCGTACAAACACGTGTCCTGGATGAAGTGGCGCTTGCACTTGGATGGCATCACCCCACAATGGTTCCAGTTGAAGTTGTACAGGTTGGACTGGTCCTTGTGGGCTTCTGAACTGGTGTTGGCTGTGCAGCAGGCATTGTCCTTCCAGGGAGCGCACTACAGCAGAGCAAGAGACAAGCTGGGCAGGGAGGGCAGGCAGCAGCAAAAGGGACCTGGAGGATGTTGCGAGTACCAGCTCCCTGCAAAGCCTACAGCAGCAAGAGGATTTTCCCTCCTTCAGCAAACATTTGGGCACTTTGGACAGAAGAGTTCAGGGCTGCAGCAAGGAGGAGTTGGAGGAGGTCAGAGCCTCACCAGGAATTAGTGCCAGCCTGAGGAATAGAAACAAACCCCTTTCTCTCACACCCTCGCTTGCTCTTAGCCCTGTCCCCATCAAGGACTTGGTGGCAGAGGTCTTCCATTGGCAAGAAGCATCTCTAACACCAGGAGAGGAAGCAGATAGAAGTGTTTTTCTTTGCCATCCTTTACCTCGTTCTCATCTGGGGTATCTAAGCTTTGGGAAGGGGAGGTCTCCTGGTTCAAGGGTGACACTGAGCTGACAGAAATCCTCACACCTCTGCATCTGCCCTAGCTATCTGCCAGAAGAAAGCAGCAGGCAGGCTTCACATCCAGCACAGGCTTTCCTCTTCAGGCAAGTGGTTGCTAAGACCAAAGCACAAACCAGTTCATGTGATCTGGGGAGGGGGTAGAAGGGACCCAACAACCCCTCCTAATCCAGCAGGGAAGCCTTACCTGCTCATGCAGCATCCCCTCTGGACCAGGCTTGGTTTTGTGGTGTTTGGCATCCATGCAGACGTTCAGCAGCGGGTCCTTCGCAGGCATCACCGTGCAGGCGGCCAACAGCAGCAGCAGCACCTGCCCCACTGCCATCCCCACGGCCAGCCCGGTTGGATTGGATCAAGGAGCTGGAGGGCAATGGAGCTGTGCAGAAAGGGGACAGCACAGGAGGGGCTTTCCAACAAGCAGCAGTGAATGGGGTGCTGTGAGGGCCAGCCACTCCTGAGGACACATCAGCAGACCGTTGGCAATTCACAGCAAGGACACAAGTGAGATGTCATGTCTGTCACACCCTCCAAACAAGACTGAGAGGTCAGGTAGAATCATAGAATCATAGAACAGTTCAGGTTGGAAAAGACCCTTGGGATCATCAAGTCCAACCATTGACCCTGCACTACAAGTTCACCCCTAAACCATCTCACCCAACACCACATCTAAACAACACTTGAACACATCCAGGGATGGCGACTTAACCCCCTCCCCAGGCAGTCTGTTCCAGGGTCTGACCACTCTTTCTGTGAAGAATTTCTTCCTAATGTCCAGCCTAAACCTGCCCTGTTGCAAGTTGCAACCATTCCCCCTGGTTCTGTCCCTAATTCCCTGTGAGAAGAGACCAGCACCAACCTCTCTACAATGTCCTTTCAAGTAATTGTAGAGCATGATGAGATCTCCCCTCAGCCTGCTCTTCGTAGATGTTATCCTCTGGACAACACTGTGTCGGGACAGGCAGCCCTCTTGGTGCTTGGGCTGTTGACCAGTTAACCTCAAGTATCATGATCGGGAAGGGGATGCTGCAAGACCCACTCAAACCGGGTCCTCGTGCATCCAGCCAGCCCAGCGCTCCAGCACGGAGCTTTCAGCTGCCAGCCCTCCCGAAAGCAGATGTGGCTAGTTGGGGCATCCCCTCAAGCTGGGGATAATTCTTCTGACACACTGACCCCTTGTGTGGACCTCACCTTCAGGAATATGCTAAGGGAGAAACTGAGAGGAAGGCACTTCCTTTGGTTTATCTGCACCTGGACCTTTAGAGATCCACAAACGAGGTTTCCAAAGAAGACCTGACATGAGCAATAACAGACACCTCACCTCAGCCTCCTCTGCCCACACAGAGGCAGATAGAACCTTCCTGACAGTTTACTAGAACAAACAAAAACCCTGCCAAAAAAGAACACCCAAGAAAAAAAACAAACAACAAAGCAAACAACAAAGACACTCCAGCACCTCCTCACACTCCTTGTCAATACAGCATAAGGGCCTAGACAAATCACGTTTTAAGAAGCACTTTGCAAACCACAGGGCCAAGACAAACCATTTACAGCATTAAAATAACATGAAACAACACAGAAGACAGTAATTACAG
This sequence comes from Apaloderma vittatum, assembly GCF_000703405.1. Taxonomy (NCBI): domain Eukaryota; kingdom Metazoa; phylum Chordata; class Aves; order Trogoniformes; family Trogonidae; genus Apaloderma; species Apaloderma vittatum. The sequence continues at coordinate 6,642 of NW_009718832.1, read as the reverse complement.
AGCTAAGGAAGCAGACACATAAATCTGAGGGCTAGGAAGTAGTTAACTAGCATCATTGCTCCGTATAAACAACAAAAAACCACCCCCAAAACCCTTGTATCAATCTTACCAGCCCAGCCAGCCTCTAAACTCTTTACGATGCCTTGGAAACACTCACTGCAGCAGCTTCCCAGGTCAGCTTTAATAGGAAAGCCGTCTAACGCAGGTGCTGGCACTTGAAAGTACCTTCTTAATAAGTTTAACGAGGTTTAACTTCTGCAAGAGTTCGTTGCCTTAGGAGCAGCTGTTTTGCTGACAACCAGCCTGTCCAGCCTCTTTCACAAGAAACACCCTCGCGCCTGGGAAGTGGTCTAGTGTTTTTTTCTTATCAGCCTTAGCCATTCCTAACAACCCTTTTTCTTCTACTCCCCTTGCACGGGGCAGTTTTGATTTGTGCCGCTGCGTGAGATAAAAGAGCCAAGGGAAGGACACATCCAAGGTTCTGCCACACGTCACGAGTAAATGCAAAAGGGCTGATGCTTGTCACAAAAACATGACAATCAGGAATAAGTGCAATTGTCTCAGAAGGAAGAATAATAACTCCCAACACACACTCACACACACAAAACCCCCTCAACAGTGCACCTTGTTGCTGAATGACTCAGTTTTATCAGGATCTCCTGCAGATTTTTGCTGGTCCTCCTCTTCCTGGAGTATTTTCATATCATCAGAAACTTGTCAGCTTTGCTGTTCTTCCCAACAAAGCTGAGAACAGTAACCAAAGACAGAAGTTACAGGATTTGTTTGCAAGACCCCTGGCAAAACCCTCAGCTGCTCCTCCAGGAAGAGCCTTGGGGGCTGTTTTGCTCTTTTCTTTGCGCACATCACTGATGTTCTGGTGACGAGACCCCTTGCCTAAGGAGCTCATCTTCCTAACTTTGATGCACGAACACTTGAGGCTCCAGGAGACCCTGGTTTAGAGAGTCCCACAGTCTAATGACGTGCTGCATGAATAATGACCTTGTTCGCTCTGAACCTGAGGTCTGCTGTTTTAATTCCTCGTGCTTCTAGCTCTCACGTTGGAAGTGACAAGGAGCAGATCCTCCCCCGCCCATCTCTGAGCCTTTGGCACCTCTGTCATTTCTTCCCTTGGCTGCCTCTTTCAGCCGCAGCCGCTCTCCACTCACTCGTTTCCCGTGACAAGCCTTGTGCTCCCCGAGGCGCCGGGGCCGCAGCAGCGTTTTGGATGCGCAGCGTGGTCCTGGCCTTGTTTTCTGGTCCTGCCTAGGAATTTGTAATATCTGGTTTGTCTTCGGAACTGCTGCTCACTGAACTGTGTTCTGGTAACACTCTCACAGCTTTGACAGCTTGTTCCTGGGAGGTTATTGTTAGTCACCAGCCTGTCATTGTCTGTCTGAAGTGTTCTGTCTTTTCCCCCAGTGCATCACTGGAAGTTTGTCTGAACTGTTGAGGTTTTTTTTAATCTGTTTTTTTTATTGCTCAATGACTCAGTTTTATCAGGATCTCCTGCAGATTTTTGCTGGTCCTTCTGTTCCTGGAGTAATTTGATATCATCAGAAACTTGTTAGATTTGCTGTTTTTCCCAACAAAATTTGTTGAAAAGAGGAAATTCTGGTCCAGATTCCTGTAGGGCTTCACTGGAAAGGACAGACATGAACCTTTATTTTGTGATTCAATCATTCAGTGGTTTGTGAAACTTTACTCTCATTTTGTGGCTGCTTATTTGATGATCTTCGTTATCAAAGACTGGGACAGGCTGCCCAGGGAAGTGGCTGAATCTCTACTCTTGGATGTATTTAAAAGCCATTCAGACGTGGTGCTCAGGGACATAGTTTAGAATTGGGCCCGGGAGAGTTAGATAACGGTTGGACTTGATGATCTTGAAGGTCTTTTCCAACCTAAATGAGTCTATGATCCTTCAGTGGGGACCTTGCTCAGACCCCTTGGGAAGCCGGGTAGACTCTGTCACCTGGGTCTGCCCCAGCCAGAATCCTTCTCAGCCCTTGAAGTCTGTTAGGGAGCCTTGCCTGACAGGAGAAGAGCCGTGCTGTAAGAAACACTGCACTGAAAACTGGTTAGTTTGGTAAAAATGGTGCTTATTTTTGCTTTCTCTTATGAATTGTATAGTTGACCGGTCTCTTCTCCATGTACATCAAACTAACATGAATGTGCAGCAAGTTACATGAAGTACCTCCGGCACTGAAGCTACTGAGCTTGGCTTGCTTATTAATGAAGTAAGTTTTAAAGGTTAAATTTAAATCTGTATTACAACAAATTAATGTGAAAGTTATTTTGGCTGAAACTAAAGTGCTTTCCCCTATGGAATACTTAACCACCTGCCTGTGGATCCAGCCCTTTACTATGTTTTCTGCCACTCTTCCCCAAAGAGATACCATGTTCACGGCCATGCAGATCCCTTGATCTTTCCAGAGAGCCTTTTCATGTGTTGCAGGTGAACCTGTAGACCTTGTCTTTGCAAGGGGCACTTGTACACCTGACAGTGCATGAAATGGGGAAACTCTCTCCCTCTCACTGGAATCCTGCCCAGATCCTCCTATGGAACAGGGTGCATCTGCATTGGCTCCATCCAATGGATTTTCCTTGTACAGCCTATCCGCAGGTTCTGGGATGGAGCTGCTTTGGATGCTTCTTCCCTGGGGTCGGATTTGGGTGAGCAGCTGCTGGGTAACTGCTCTGGAGAGACCTCGGGGTCTGCATCAGCTCAATGCTGTCGCCTACACATCGTCATTGCTCCGTGCCACTGGAGAGCACAGAACTCATTGCAGTGCCTGAGGGTGTCCTAGGAGGCTTCCCACAGCCGCTGACAAAGGGATGTGTCTAATGGTCTGATCAAATTCTCATTTATGGGTGAAAAACAAATGTACTTTATGTATAAAGCCGAGAATTAATTCTTAGTGTAATTGCAAACGGACTAATACAAGAGCCATTGTTTATTATTAGAGAAAAAAATATTTACCTACAGAAAAGCAGCAGTAATAGTAGTAATAATAATAATTTAATAGTTTTATACACACACTTTCCAGTTTCTGTCTCTTCCTTGGGGTCACGCTCACCCTTTCAGCGCTCCTCTGGGTGCTAAGGTAGGTGACTTCGGTTTGGTTGTGGATGTTTCATCAAATCATCAAAATCTGGAGTCCTTCACAGGGAGTATGATATTGATGTTCGTGGCCTCTTCTTACTCGCTCTGGGGTCCCCTTTGTATTTTTCTGACGTTTGACAACATGTTTTGCACTTTGCTTTCTCTTCATTGTTCTGCAAGTCCACGACACACGCAGTTCCCCTGAACACGGTACTTGTTCTTTGATCTCTTTGTCACCCCCAAACCTTTTTTTACCAACTCTTGAGCATTCCTGAGTTGTTTGTCACCATGAGGTCTCCAGGCCAGCCTGTCCCCATCTCTGATCACCTCACACCTGAGCTCCTCTGCCGAATCCCTTGTCCCCAACTCTCAAGACCATCCCGCCGGACGCGTAATTCTCAACACTACACATTGCATTGAATTAAATAAATACCTCATTCAGCACAGAACAACTACTTTTTTGCTACTACCTGCATAAAACTGAAACTATGGTTGCACCATACAAGGGTAGGCAAAAAAGCCACGGCCACAGTCGGAATATAAATTGCTGTTACTGCTAAATCTGGTAAAAACAAATCTCCCTGCAGGTCAGGATGGGTTCAAAGAGAGCACAGCAGGCACGCCTCCGTGTGGATGGGGACCCTGGCAGAGGGACACCCACTGCCAGCACAGAGACATGCCTCCACAGAGGCACCCGTCCTTGGCCATCTCGCGCTGGAGCTGCACCTCAGTCCTGGAGCCCGTCGGAGGGAATCAGTGTCTGGCTATGAGGAGAGAGATGTAACCCCAGGGTCCCTGGGAGAACATCTGGTGTTTGCTTCCTTTCCCTGACAAAAAAAATGGTTAAAATACACTTCACAGGTAAGTGTAAGCAGGGGATTCCCTAAAGCGTATAGAAGGAAAGGGAAAAAAGATGACATATTTTACATTGGACAGATATTGTTGCTTTGTTTCAAATTCCTGACTGTTCCATCCATCAACATTTTTGTTGTCTAGAAAATTTGGGGGCTTGAAGATGGTTGTTAAAACTGAAATTGGAGATTTTGTGACAGAGCTCTTGGATCATTTTGATCTCGTAAGAGGGAATAAGAAGCTTTCCGGGCTCGTGCACACTAGGGCAGCTTGGTGAACCACTCAGGTCAGCAGGTGTTGCTTGTGGAGAATAAGCAACACAGGTCTATCTGAGTGGATAGCTCAGATGAAAAAAGGAGCTATCTTTCTTTGCTGTGCACTCGGGTACCCTGGGGTGAGGAGGTGATGGTGGAGAGATGGCAGATACAGCTAGAGAGACTGCAAAAACCAATTTGTTCTGCTGCTGCTCTGCAACAAAAAAATCCAATTATTTATTTTCCTGGGTAACATGCTCACATGCTCTGTTTGCTGAAAGGCTCAGAAGAGAAACTGCCTCTTTTTGATAAAGTGCTTTAATATCTCTGAATTAAGAGGCTATACATACAGAAGTAAGTTAAGTCTAAGCCATGAAAGAAGAGAAAACTGAGATTAGAAAGCAAAGAAGGAGTAAAAAAGAAGTAGGAAATGATAGTGAGAGAAATGTGAATGAAGAGAGAGCCACAGCGTTATCTTTCTTAAAAATTAAAGCTCCCACCTTACAACGAGGTGTCTCAAAAGCCTCAGGGACTTCCTACAGGGGCTAAGACATGTTGTCTCAGAGGCATGTGAGAGCAGAATCTCTCTGGGAGCTGTGAAAAAAGGTGGAATCTGGTCTCTGAGCACAGGGGCAGGGCCTGACTTTGCAGCCGTTGCTGCTCTGCATCACTTCACAGGCGCCGGGAGAGTGAGCTACGGCTTCGGCTCGGCTAAGAGACCCGGGGCTGGAACCCTGTGCTGGTAACAGGTGCTGGATAATGCGAAATCACGACTGAAAATGTGCCCCTGGTTCTAACTGAGCTACCAAACCTTTGTGCCCTCAGCAGCTAAAACTTCTCGGCTCTCCCCTGCTACCTTGAAGAGTGCTCTGTTTTCAGAGACCTGCTTCCCACCACAGCGGCGAAGCTTATCTTCAGTCAGTTTTACCTGCTCAGCACAAAATCAGAACCTGGTGTCTAGGATGAATTATTCAGATTTCCATTGCTATGTCTCGCCATGCTTTACTGCTCTTTAAAAGTTATTCAGATTAGAAGTCCTGCACACCTGCCTGGTACTTAGGAAATTCTCCACGGGTAAAATGAACATATGTTATTTGTGTGGTGTCTCCATGTGCATGTACTACATGTTTATAAAAGCAATGCAGATCTCCTGTCAGCTGTTTTCCAAGAGTGTGAGGTAAAGCACAGGCAGCTGGTGTAAAGACTTGGAGGATATTCCACATGTGTGTGTGATGTAGTAGGACCAGGAGATGTGGGTCCTCAGCTGAGTTAGATTTCCTGAAACCAGGTCATTGGAGCACGTGTCATGTGGGAAGAAGGAGGAGAGGTGAAATCCCATCTCCTCCGGCAGCAGCAGTGAGAGCAACCAGGGCAAATTTGTCATGAAAAGAGAGGTTCCCACTTATTTCTGCCATAACAAGATATGTCAGTGATCAAGGTCTCTCAACTCTATGAAGCAGAAGCCCTGGAATGCCACAAGTGCATCTGAAATTAGCACAGATGTCTTTGCTTCTCCCAGTACACTTGATTAGTCATTATTTATCCGGTGAATAGCTGCAGAATTTCATCCCTTTTCCTTAGATTAACGATCTCTATAATAATAGTAACGTTGCCTGTTGATATTTATCACAGCAACAGGTAAATGAAGAAGTTATTTGGCTCATGGGCATGTGGTATTTATTCTTGCTGTAGCAAAATGCAAATTTTATGTCTTTAATGGTGTGTTTCTCATTTAAATAAGAGCTTGTGCTGTCATGCTGTGAGAGAGGCAGAGTGCGTAACATAAATCTGTTTGCTTAGATTCGGCAGATTTATGATATTGGATTGTTTCTAGTGTGCGCTTTTTCCCTTGGTCCGCTGATTACAGGATTGCCTTGCCTCTTGTGCTCGTCATGTCGTGCTGCAGCAGACCCAGCTTGGCTCATTCCTCTCACGCTCTTCACCCCAGCAGGCACCCAGGGGTGGAAGTTTCCCATGCCTGGACCTCCATCCCTTTCACTTGCATTCGTGTTGCATCACTCAAGGGGAACTGCACAATCCTCTTTGTCTTCAGGATCCATGAGCTTGTGGGCTGTGAACGGTCCACGCTGCCCATCCCTGATTTGGGGCTTTCCCTCTCTGTTGTGCCAACTGCAATGAGCATTTTCTGGGTCAACTACAGAGAAATCAGTTTTGGAGCCTGTTTCACTCAGCTTTATGTTGTTCATTCCTTCTCCTTCACAGAGTCCTCAGTGCTTCTGGCCATGACCTTTCATCGCTATGTGGAGTCTGCTGCCCACTGAGATATTCCTCCCTCCTCACCAGGGCCAGGATGGGCAGAGTCGGGCTGGCTGCTCCGTGCAGGTACCTGTCAGCTGCTGTCTGGTCAAGCAGATGTGCAGACACCACGTTCAATAACTGGTATGGCTTCACAGAATCACAGAATTGTTGAGGCTG
>NW_009718831.1:0-27998 GCF_000703405.1 Apaloderma vittatum | reverse complement strand
GGCTGCTGGCCAGGGTCAAACCACGACAGGGATTCATCAAACCAAATGCCAGATATATTTCTCACCGATTTTCCTTCAAATAGCCCAAAGAAGGAAACAGGTAATTCTTTAGCCCAGTTCAACCAGTCTAGAAACAAATACATATGGGTCAGATAAAGATGGGTCGGACAAACTGTGCCCTTCCAAAGACCTATTTCTCTCTTTTGTTCCAAGTAGCGTAGCCAGAATGACCATTGCGGGTGTAAAGCTCCAGAGAGCAGACTTCTGCATGCTCAGCTAAACAACTCTCAACCCTCGCAGAACTCTGCAACTTATGCCACGCGTCACCTCAAATCTTCGGGGCACAGACACGTAGGTTTACTCTGTAAGTGGTATCCTGACTCTTCAACTTGCACTTCATAGTAAGTAAATAAATTTGCAAAGGAGACTAAAATGAATAATAAATTAAAAAAAGAATATTCTACTGTAATCCAATTTTCAATTAAAACACCATAATGCTTTTCCACAAGAATTCCTGCAAAGTTGTAAAATGCATATTTAATGTAAACAGTAAACTGTGGCAAGTAATAAGGTCTCTTTACTAGAAATAATTACTGCCTCAGAATGGGATTAACCATTTCAGGTGTAGTGATAAATGCATTGCTAAACTATTTGTTCTTAAACATTTTTTTTAATAATTAAACAAATGTCTCAAAATGAAAAAGTAAGCAATTTTTATGACAAAGACATTGCTGTTATTTTAAATTATTTTTAAATTTTCTTATTACACATCTTTCAGAAATGCCTACTCTTCATCTCAGTCACAAGGTCCAAACTGTTTTTCCTGTTCCAAACCTACAAAAAAACTTCAGAAAAGAGCTGCATTTCAAAATGTGAATTAATTACTTACTAAAATCTTAATGGAAGGAGGTCCAATCTACATAGCAGTAATTAATGAAAAAAAAAAGGGGGAGAGGGGTAGCAAGACATGTTTTAACTTTTCAGAAATTTACTTTACAACCTTAACTTTCTGTATAAGGTTTTAAAAGTATAATCATTTGAAAGTAATATCTTGCTTGAGTCCGTATCAGAGCCACTATTAAAGAAGATTGGTTACTGTTAAAGACTACAGTTTGACTCAATTAACCTAAAAAGTCCTTTCCAACCTAAACGATTCTATAATTCTAAGATCTGATGCTAGCTGAAGCAGTGAACCAAAAGGAAGAATTAAACCAGTTGGCTTTGCAAGGTTTTGATAAATACTGATATTAGGCCATTCCGCTGGACTCTACAGTTACTTCTGGAGCAGCGATAGTTCTAGAAATAAAATCCGCAACTCATTATCTCATACAACTTACAATCACGAGTTAAAATCTCTGGAACAATCAGTAATAAGAAACACTTCTAGCAGCATTCAGTTAATCATAACATTTAGCCATTAACGATAATCCATAGATATTCTGTATTGATATGTTAAAATCAGGTAAAAAAACATGTTTAGAGTGTGGTGCTGATAACACCAAGGTCGTGGGTTCGATCCCCATTTGGTCCCCATGTGTTGCCTGATCCAGTTGAGAGGCGTCCCTGCCCCTGACAGGGAGGTTGGATTAAACGATCTCTAAGGTCCCTTCCAGTCTGGGCCATTCTATGATTCTATGATTAGTTATTGTACGCACATAACGTGATGCCTACACCAACAGCAACTCATAAGATGTGTCATTATGAATTACGGCACAGTAAAAGAATGAAATCATAATGAGGACATAGCCCTGACATTGAGAGCCGTTCTTCTTGCAGAGATACTCAAAAAGGTTGGAAGAAACCGGATTTGACGTATCTATTTCTCATGCCTACGCATATGGCCAAAATCCACTGATACTTGTTCTCACTCTCAGCTTTATAGCACAGAATCTTATACCAGGAGACTATCATTATGCTTATCAGCCATCTATATAAAATAAAAATTAAAGATCAGATTAATTAATCAAATATTTAATTTTATGCCTTTGACAATTCATAATTATTTTGTGTTTAAGCCCACTTCTGGAGGACAGCCTGCACAAACATTCTAAATCCCACCTGGAATTTTTTTAAATCACAAACTATTCCTTAATATTACCCTTTAAAATGAACAAACCCCTATTAAGAAAACTCTGCATCTAATGACTGATATACAAGCCTCTACTATATACATGCTTATCACTTAATCCTAAAAGTATGTATTAAAATCTATATAGATCTTAAAATTCCTTCATGTAACCTGCAGCTGCAATTACTCTAAACAAGAATTTTATTGGAAAAATGTCATTTAACAGTGTAAGGTATTTGGTAAACAACATGTTGTCTTGTGTCTAATTGCTCGGCGTCAAAAACTGTTCTTCCCTAAAGCCAGGTAAGGTTAAAATGAGGAAATATTTAGACAAGCATAACTGATAAGTTCAACTAAGTAATGCATTTATTCTCTTGGTAAAATTACACACTAAGCTCAGGCTAATTTTTTTTTTTTTTGGAAAGCAGCTCACTAACAGCTCAGTTCATGCTCAGTTGGATCAGCCATTAAATTAAATTTGTTTCATTTCAAGCTAACAAGCAAAACAGCTGACAATTCAACCAATATCTCAACATCCACATTCAAATGCAATATTTCTTAATTTTCTTATTAAGAGGAGCACTGTGGCTGCAGAAATTCAGCCCTAAATTAAGCTAAAAAAAAATAAATAAATCTGTATTTCTCGTGTGGATGAAAGATACTGTTAACTCTCAAGTTCAGTTTTCTCCATTATATTTTTTTCTTCAGCAGCTTTTACCAATTCACAAAAAACTTCTTTCACTACTATCTTGAAAATAATAAATCAAACACAACCTATTCTTTTAAAGCTAAAGTACTGCTTAAATTACTTTCTATTTTACTCCCTTACTGGATTTGTTACTTTCTATTTTACTCCTTTACTGGATTTGCCGCCACCATTTAGATGAAAACTATTTTCTCAATACTCCTTTATTTTTAATTCTTCCAACAACTCCAGCAAGCACAATTTAATTTTAGTGCCCTTCTGTCAGAAGACACAAGCAAGAATTTGTAACACAATAAGCAAGAAATTTCCATTTACATTTTACTAGAAACTTATATTCTTGACCCATCCTAAGTTTTTTAGCCACAGTTTCACTGAGAGGCATCAATAGAAGCGAAAACGTTTGATGCTATTAAGCATCAATATTGACTAACGCTAGGAGGTTGAAGTTGATCATCTCCAGACAGGTCTCCTATGTGGCTCTCGCCCCGTTCCTTCTCATTTGTATGTGTTCCCAGTTTCTATCTTTGCCCTCCCAGTGATGCTCAGTGCAGTTTTTAATCAAATCTCTGCCTAGTTAGCTACAAAACTAGCTGCTACCTGCTTTCAACAACTTCCAAACCCAGTCTCCAGCTCCAGCTGGGACTTTCAACACAAACCCAGGTTGTCCTTCCCGTCAGGGCACAAGGTCCTCACCTGAGTTTGTAAAACAACGGCTTAGTGCTGCGCTTTCTGGTGTGATCTTCCAACTTGTTACACAATACACAAATGAAGCAGAAACTCCACCTCTCTCTTCTTCTTAAAATCCAAAAGCATCCAACTTGCATTTTTACCCACGCAATACTAAGATGCTATTTCAAAGCTAAACTAAGTTGGAACGGAGAGGAGAAGATGGGAATAAGGTCTGTCAAGTCATTTGCACTCATTGTTTCTTGTTGAACAAGGCGGGTACAATAAAAGGAAAAGCCTGCTTTTGCCAGTCTAGCAGTCTCTCAGCAAATATTCTCCTTAGTATTTGCTTATACCCTGAATAACAGCGCATCAGATTCTTAAAAAAGCCCTTAAGAACAGACATGAAATTTCAGATAGCTACTGCGAACACCATTCTTAAATCTATTTGTAACTTCCTTTCCAATACAATAAACAACAAGCTGCTGAACAGCTTTAACTACCAATTCTGTCTAGAAATAGTCCAGGAGATCTCACTGCTCCTTGGGGATCCCTCCGTGAACTCAGTCACCCACAGCTGAGAATGCTCCTCCCCTGCCTCAAACTTGAAGGCTTGGCTGGGGCTGGTGACATCAGGGGCCGAGAGCATTGCCCGTAGTGTGCTTCGGGTAAGGTCTCTTGTGAAACAACAGCAGAGGAAGCAGAACGTTCTGTGAATCTAAAAATACATCATCCTCCTGCAATGCTAAAGTGTCCAAAAGTGAGCAAGTAAATAATGAAAATCACTAAGCAATGCCTATGGCTTTTGGGATGCGTGTTGTATCTCCAGTCATTCATCCAGTCCTTACTTAAAACAAACATTACCAGACAAAAAAAACACACCAGTCCAGGGTATGCTTTTCCCCAGCAAAGGTTCCAATCCACTGCAACGATTAAACAATGACCTAATTTCTGAGTAATGCAAGAGTCCCCAAAGATGATAATAACTGATTTTTCAACTCTTCTCTTAAAAATCCAATTGAATTATGAGCAACACAGATGAAGCTTCTTTTTTCAGAGAATTATTTTCAAGCAAGCAAAGCCCCTTTAATAGTGTGTGACCTCTGAGTGGTCTAGACATTACAACATATTCTGTCACTGATGCCAAAATCATTTAATTTTTAAAACTCAATTTTAAAGGTTTTGGATTTGTTCTTCCTATTAAAGAATCACTTTCTGAATCATTTCAGAAACCATGTTGTGCACTAAGTGAAAGCTAAGCATTACTTAGATCAATTTGGTTTATAGCCAGTGCTTCAATGAAACATGACAGAAGATGAATGTAAGTATGGGAGATTACAAACACAATCATTGGTGAAAAAGTACCGGAGACACTGCATGCATATAATTTGCAGACACCACTTGGCCAAAAAAAAAAAAGGAAATGACAACTAGGATAAATAAAACATATCACACAACAGCATGACAAATATCAAACACTTAAGAACAAACTTTATATTTTACTTTTATGTGCATTGTAGTAAACAATTTCATATTCTCAAATACTCTAGAAACCTCTGTAACACTTCAGCAGGTCTATTTTAGCTTTGCATCAGAGCTAAGTTTCAAGGGCACAAACCAGGCCCCATTTTACTACATACATTTTTTCAAGCTAATAAATGTATAGCATTCACTTTATATAGAATTGTTTTAAAGGATTCATTATGCCTTCAGAAAAGAAAGACCTTTAGCTGCCTTTTTTATAATGAAATAAAAAAATCTGAAAAAATCCACAAAGCACAATTGCATGAAAACAAAAACAAGAAAGAATTCCTGTCAAGATACCTCTGGGAAAAGGCAAATCATGCTGGGTTAGATTCTCCCTGTCCCAATTCACTCAGTCATAGTTAATCCTATCCAATAGGCACCAATTCCATTTTCAAGTCCCACTCACAAGGTACCCCATCTGATCTGCTTTCACTTCTTTTCAGCATTCACAGATACCTATTCCAGATTTTAAAGCTAGTTTTCTTTATTTTTCTACTTGCTGTTCCCCAGTTTTCCCTTCCCAGACTACCCAGTAATTACAAAGCTCAATAATAAAATAGAGGAAAAAATAATGGCTGAATATCATGGAGCCGTTTATAATTTTCCCAAATAAAACAGGTAAATGTGCTTTTAAATTTATTCACAACAGGTTCTTCTCATCAGACTCATCTCTGAAATGAACTTTCACCTATAAACTCTCAAAAGCTTCAGCTGTAAACAACAGTTTGGATCTACAAGAATTTCAGCTTTTCAAATCTGTTGCGGTATCATTGCCAGGACAGGTTATAAGGGGCACATAAAGGGCAGTAGAGAAGAAGTGGAAGTTGAGAGACTCATGGTACCAAGATATGGTTAAGACTGAGAGTGTACTGGGGTCCTGGAGAGACACTAAAAAGCATTTTGGAGCTTAAAGCATTTTGATCTAAATGTATTACAAGAGCTATTAATCTATCCTCAGTCTTAAAATCTTAACAGGTTCACTACACACCATGAACACTAGAACCAGAACACAGGCTATATGGTGCTTCGGGAGATTTGCCCTTCATTATTCAAGAAAGCTTTTCACTTCTTTTTCTTTCTTGAATTTCACATAGCAGATGTGTTCTTAGAGCAGCAAGTTATTTGACCAACAGTATCTCCCTTTGCTTACTGCAGTAACCACATTACACTGACGTTAAACTGTTTCAACAGGCTTGACCTTAAGAAAGTCTCACTGGATGTTCAAGTTCTCTTTATCATCAAGTATGAGCTGCCATCCGGCACATTAGCCACTGGTCAGTATTGACCAAGAGAGAAGAGCTAACAAAAACTACACTCCTTCATCAATACTTACCTCCTAAAAAAGATAGCTTAGCAATTTTGCTTTTTTGGCAGTTTAAGGTTCTTTTTAAGGTAAACAGCTCGTTTCAGTACAAATGGTGGAGTCAAGAAGCCAGTTTTGTACTACAAACAATTTGCATAACATCTTTGAGGAAAAACTTCCTATATTATTCAGCACTTTAGATGGGAACTGTGAAGACAAACCTGAAATTCCTCCTCAATTCCTTATCTTCAGGAATATCAATTCCTAGAGGAGATAATGCTCACCATTCAGTGAGCACCGCTGATTACTACTGGTATCTGTTTTATCCAGGCTAGCTGTCAGAAAATCAGGGACAGAATGGGAAGAGTAGGGAACAAATGAGAAAAGCAACAGGAGTAACCGGCAGTGAGGGCAGAGACACAAAACTACTTTGGAGCATTATCATTTGAAACACGTGGTCCCTGTGAGCAGGCACCCATGTTTGCCAGCGCTCTTTTGTGGGTGCAGAACAGCACACATCAGGCTTAATCCGCAGACCAACAAATTTAAAAAAGCATTTCTCCACAAGCAGCATGTCCTGCAGATCACATAGAGAAAAGCTGACATAAACCAGCAGTGTGTGTCTGTTACGGGAAAACTTTTCTCCTAAGAAAATTGTTTTCAAGTTGGCAGCTTTAGAGTATTATTAGCAAAAAAAAGAAATGGTTGTCAAATAATTGGTCACATCTATTAGAAAAAGTCTGGTTAAAATACAAATGCAACAACAGATTCACTTGTTCATGAAAATCAAAACATACTGAATCACTGATTCAAAATTTCAGGTTTGCTAGCAAAAATAATTAACAAAATGTATTTAAATAAGCAGGCCCCAAAAACATGTGACAGCAAGCTTTTTTAATGGATGTTCTGCACATACTTACAGGTTGAGCAGACTAGCAGCGCTCTAGCCACAAGCTCACAGAATAACTTCCACTTCTGCTCCACTTTGGAGGTGACAGCTGGAATGAGGATCTCCGCAGGGACGTAGAACTGAATTGAATAGGTCACAAAAATCCCAAAGGAGTACAGAATTTTTACAGACTGATACAACCTGTTCAAAACAATTAGACATGTTCATGTTGGTTGCAAACTCTTCATTAAAAAAAACAACCAAACAAAAAAACCCCTAGCCTTATAATTATTTTTCTTTTTAAGGATTTTCTATTTTCTACTATATGACATTTGTGCATTCCTTAATGGCTAAGTGAGTAAAAGATCTATTTGAAGACAAATAGCTGTAATTGTGATCTAACCAAAGAAGTCTCCATTTAAGAGCAGTGTGGTGCTTTTGTGTGAGAAAATCCTAAAGAAGCTTTTCTTTCAGACAGCTTTGATGCCCTTTCTGCATAGCAATCATTGCTTCCAAAACTGTACGCACTCAGGAAGGCCACCGTTTGAGTTTACAGAGCGAAATTAGTCATTCTGTTACAGGCAACTAAATGTTACACAGAGCATGTTCTATTCTGTTTTAATACCTTGCTACAAGGTTCTCCAACAGAATAAGAAGAGGTGCAAAAATTAGTAATAGGTACAGTGATGATGATCAGGACCAACTGAAGGAAAAGGGCAAAAAGATACAACATGTTGGGTAACTTCAAGAGTGGTGGTAGGACTTTGTGTGCTGCTCAAAATATCATTATAGCCACACAGCACTAAGGCTTCATATGTATATTCCAAATAAACACAAATATAACATTATCTGCTTGCAACAGTTAGATGTGCCTATGAAACTGCGGAAGATATGCATGCTGCCAAAACAGAAACCCCAAACCTCCACAGAAATCACTATCATGCAATCATAAATCAATGAACTCCAAGAAGAGCAGGTTGTACAGCAGGCAGTTAATCTGGGAAATGAAAAATTCCAAATTCACATCAGATACAATCTGCACATTGACAAACCTTTCCCAGTGGCAGGAAACTTGCCATTTTAAAGACCAAAGTCAGTATCTTCCAGATCTTTGCGTATTCACAGAGTGTTGCATAACCAAGTTTGCTTGCTGTCCATACAATCCTCTTCAAACGCGCTGGGTACAGCAGACTGTTCAATCACTGCGCCGTGTCCAAAAGGAGCAGGACACAACCAAAACTTAGTGCAGGGCTGTGTCAGACATAAGGTGATGGAAGCGTAAGTAATGGCCCTGATGTTTAAAGTCAGTAATGATGGGAGGAAAAAAACCAACACTGTTTTGTACTAGAATTTCATAGAGCTTATAGCAACATACAGGAATACTGAGTTGTACAGCTCCTGTGCAGGGGATCCTGCTCCAGCAGGGGGGTTGGACTAGATGATCTTTCCAGGTCCCTTCCAATCCCTACCATTCTGTGATTCTGTGAGCTCCAGACTGCACCACCCTTATGCCAGTGGTGGACGGGCATTATTAAAAACAGAAATTGGAAAACAAAGGTATGCTTGTGTAGAATTCATTCTGATGCAGGAATATTTTTCCTACAGGAAATATTTTTCTAGACAGAACTAGAGCTGCTGTAAGTAGGCAAATATTTTAGGGATCAAGATAACTTGGAGTATTTTTTTCAGAGACCATGTTTCGTTGAAAAGCTACTTTAGGATGGTTTTAAATTCTGTGCCAGACAAAACCAAGATGCCGTCTTGCATCACTCCAAGAATTCAGTTACATAAAAAGTAAAATTATGTCTACACAGACTGGTACAAGATGCAAGCTATATTTTAAGGAGAGGGAACAATTTCTATTTTCATTAATCTCTTTCTATTCTAGTGCTATTAAACGTCACAAAAGTATAGGTAAAAATGTTGAGAAAATGCAACTCAGCAAACAGTTTATTTATAACATTATAAATCTCAGCTAGATGTAACTTTTTTCTGCCTAAATTGTTTCAAAATGCTTTTTACTGTTCCAAAAATATTAACTGACTTTGGAATTTGGCTTTAAATCTTAATGCATTTTTTCAGACCTTGCAGAATAAGAAAAGCCTATCCTGTTAGTAAAGGAAAATATTATGAGCATTTATCACAAGTGCCATCAAAGGTGAAGGGAAAAAAAACAAGGAAAAAAGTTGAAATCTAATCTGTCTAATCTATATATCACAGTGGGAAATATAGCAAAAAAGGCTGTGAGGCTTAGGTATTAACTAAAGAAGATATTTTTTAAAAAAAGAAATGCTTAAATGAGTGGTCAGCCTAACCCAAATATAATTTTGCATGGACTTATGCGTCTTGCTTCCTTGCATATGTTGGAAAACAATCATTGACACTGTCTTGCCAAATTTGAGATAACTATCTTGAAACAAAAGCTTTTTGTTAAGTTTTTTTAGCTATCATGCTCATGCTTTCATCTCACTTGTGTTAATGCAGTGAAATCTGTTGCTATATGGTTGTAGGATTATTGGCTTTTCCTTCAGGATCTCTTTAAGGTCTTCCAACATCTCCAGCTTTTTGTAAACAGAATATTTGTAGATCTACTCCAAGAGAAGGTCTCAGAAAAAGTATTTTGTGAACCTTTCTTGAGTTCTTAAAAAATTAGAGTAAATCTTTAAGGAAAAAAAATGAAGTGTGGACATTTTTACTACTTCTACTTATGGCCAAATAAACAAGAAACACTGTATTAATGTCATCAGCAGTTTGAAGTTTAGATGTGTTTTTAATCTATGCAGCAAAAACTACAAGCATTTGTGAAAGGTTTGCTTATAGTCAAGTGACAGAAGTTATGAGTCTCTTGATATGATTTTGTTTCTAAGAATGCAACTAAGAACACAATCAAAGCTTTTGGGTAACATTTTGTTTCATTTGTGACGGAGTGACGAGAGAGGAAATATTTCTCATAAACAACCTGTGATAGCAGAAGACGATGCCACGCAGACCAAAGCACTCGATACCTTTTTTTGCTTCAGTCCTCAAAAAGAGTTCAGCTGCAACCAGAAAGCAAAGGCAACTTGCAACAGTCGAGAAAAGAAAAAAAACATCAACAAGAGTATGGAAAGAACAAGTTGGAACCTTGTCTCTCCATCTCCCAGAGCCTGGAGGAGGTCACTCCTTTTGACTATCATCACCCATACCTGTATCAGTAAATAAAATCAGGCCAGGATTGCTTTTGGCCCCTTGGACGGGGGCCAAAACGGCAAAGCATGGCAAAATTCGTATCCATACAGCTCAGCTCTTTCCCACCACAACAGGACACCTCCTTCAGCTTTTTGCAGGAAGCACTGAATAGTCAGTAATGCTTTGGGTATGTTGGGATGATTGTGAGCAGAGTAATAGAGCTGATGAAGTCAAACAGTCCTTTAAGCCCGTTTTTATGTGCTTCTCATCTCACATCTGCGAGACTGTTCATCAAGTTTTCATTTTTTTGATGATACCAGAAGACTGCTAACCAAAAAAATCAGCTTTGTATATTAGCTGAACAAATATACAGGTGGAATTAAAAGTGCATATACAGGGGAAAAAAGAAAAATACCCTTTGACCGGCAGGTCCTACATTATTTCTATCAAAGGTTGACTCGCACTGTACACAGCTCGATAAAGGCCCAAAGACGTATTCAAAGTGACAGAAAAACTATTACATCACTTTACATGGGGACATAAGGGCGTAGCTAGTTTAGGAGCCAATGCTTTTACAATACACTTCTTTTTGATTGCTGAGCAGCTTTCAGAAATTTGGAGGGAAAACAGAGTCACATTTCTACCAGTTCTGCATCACTGTCCAGATTCTCTAAGCTTAGGTGGATTTTAGCTGATTAACAAAACGAAAACCTGACCAGCTACCTGCAATTAAGCTTTAATCTTCAGGCAACCAAAAATTTTAACAAATTTTACATCCTGAATTTAACTTTTTGTTATCTTAAAAAGCAATTCAAAACCAGGATTCAAAGCTTTAATTACACCGTAGTTCAAAGCTTCTTCATTATGCAATTTTTCCAGCTCTGTGAGGATTCATATTTTTCAAATTAGGACAACAAAACTGTATTATTAAAGCGATTTTACTAGTACTTTGCTCTTAAATTCAACCCAGATAGCTCCTTAGGCTACCTTTGAAAAAGATTCTAAATCACTCGTTGTGCTAGAAGAAGTAAGCAAAAGTTAGCTAATTTTCAACTTACATTTTTGATTTTGTTGTACATCTTTTAAGAGGGAAAATGGGAACTAGCGTAACGAAACTTGTATATCAATACAACTTTTGACTATAAATAAGTGCTGGTTTAGGCAAATGGGGGTCTCTCCTTGGCTTCAGTCAGGAAGTACCTTGTGATCAGAAATAAATCAGGCAAACTATATTCTGTGTCTGCTTGTCTTCTCAGTCAGCGAAAAAGTGAGTGATAAGATTTGCATCACCATGTACTCTGCATACTTCTGAAGATAGGAAAAAACGTAAGATATTCCAAACAGCTGAACATAACCGCATGTAAAAAAGAATGTTACTTAATGCAATAAAATAAAACTCTGATTGCAGAAAGAAGTTGAAAATCAGCAAAAAAAAAAAAAAGCTGAAAACTACTCTTTTCATAAAGTCAATTTTCAATTTTCAACATACTCTAATTAATATGTTATGCTGACCGACGGTTTGTGATCCAAAACACATCCTAAACTAGAACTGCAACAACTCTCTTCTGCAAAAGCTCCAATCTAGCAGAACATTTTTAGAATATGAGCAGTCATCTATTTAAATTAAACTTCAGGAGTTAAGTGGTCGAGGGCCTGTGCATGCCTTCTGAACAATTCATCTGCAAAAACATCAAATAAAACTCAGAAAGCAGCTGAATTTTCACTTTCTTTATCAGGAAAGATTTATATTTAAGACAGGGATTGTCCAGCTGGAATTAACCACTTGAGCCAAGCCTCACTGCTTAGCAACGTTCCAGGCCCTTTCGCATGCCCGCTTGCTTATAAAAACTTCTCTGCTCCTTGCCTTCATCTCATCCAATCCAGTCACTTACTGGATTTTTATGTGAGGACCAAATAACAAAGTACTGTCACATGGTTCATTGGAAATTTGTTTTGTCAGCACAGTTAACTGCGTACATTTGCTCATCAGTCCTGGATCAGGTAGACCCTCTGTGCCGCACGGCAGCGGCATCGTACAGCACAACCCAGGGACCTGCCGCTCAGCTGCTTCTCCTTCCCATTTTGTTTGGTGCTCTGGGGTACTATCCAGAGTAAGATGAAAACAGATTACTTTGTTATCTCTATGTATCTGCCCTGAGCAGTTCTGAGGTTATTAAACTTAAAATGCCAATTCTCCATCTTCCAGAACACTAGATTCCATCTCTTATTATCTCTTTCTTTGCATTAGGTCTGTAAAGCCATCAGGATAAGTATCATCTTATCATCACATCTGCACGGTAGCCAAGAGCTATTTGAAAACTCTTATTTGAGAGCAGAGCTCTTAGTTGCAGCAGTGCTGTAGAATAAAGTACAATTTTACAGCAGAATATAGTTCAGCTTGCTGCTTGCACGGGCACAATAAAAGGCAACAGACTGAATGAGCAACCTCACCTTATATTCCACATTCCTCTTGCTCCTCCTCTTTTAAGAGCACTTTTCTTAAGGCACACATAAACTAAGATCTACCCTTTAAACCAAGGTTTTCACCAATCATCTCAACAATGTGCAATATTATGCAATAATACCAAGAGAAGTATTTTGTCTTACAGGTGCATTACATAGACAGAAATGGATACAGTAAATGTTTGAAGACTTCTGGGTTTTTTTTAAATAATACATTACATCCAAAGAAAGGATACAATTGTATACATATTGTGAACAATAGACCCCAAAAACCAGAACCACAAGAAAAAATGTCACAAAATGGGCAAACAATTGAGGCTCAAATATCTATTTTTACAAAAGCAGTAGAGAAACAGAAAAAGCAAAAAAGCAACAATAGAGACATGGCAATTCTAGCAACAACAACAAAAAATCATCCTTCAAAACACATTATCATTTCATGTATTTATCATTGGAATCAGTCAGGCAATTCAGCAAAACTTTTTAATATAAAAAATGCATAACTCACACTGACTCCAAGGAATGAAAATTGAAAAAGAGAATGAAAAAGTACCACTCAAAAATTGAGAACACTCTTTAAATGTGTTCTTCTCTTTTTCAAAGAGTAAAAATAGGAGTCAGCATTCAGTTCAGCCAAGCATGATTCTGTTCCACATAATTTGAGATTTCACTACTTCAATATGCTACCACAACAGACATCGAACTAGTAGATGCAAGCATAACATTTAAGATGTTGCTTGATCAGAATGAAAACATTAAAATATTTTTCAGTTTTTATACTCGCACACCGCTGACATACCTAATTTTAGGCCCACCAGACATAAAGGTACAAAAAACCATTGAGTTATATTTAAATTAATAGTTACAGTATACAGGCATGCATAGATAGATACAGAACTAACTGCACCAGCTGAAATAGTCTTCAGTGCTTCTTCAGGTGGCGTCCCTGCCCATGACAGGGAGGTTGGACTAGATGATCTCTAAGGTCCCTTCCAGCCTAAGCCATTCTATGATTCTGTGATTCAGCACATGACATGGAGTTCTCACAGAATTACAAAAAATAAAGCTAAATAAAAACTACAATGCCCCTGAGACACTGGAAAGCATCAGTCTCATTTTCCTGATACGACTCCATGACTACACATTATCCATGCATCTGCATCTGAAATACAAACTTGTTCACTTTTGTTGTCATCTATTCCAGTTGTTTACCTGCTTAAGCCAGTGGCTCTGCTGAAAAGGGCCACTATATTACCAGGCTAATCAAGTTAAAACGATCACTAGCTCCTGCTAGGGAGGGAACTTGACTATAAAGGTCATTACTCTGTTTCCATACGCAATTCCATTTAACAAAAAAGAAATTGGTGGTTAGAATCACAGCTCCACTGCAGAAGGCACAGAGATACAGTCTCATTTTAAAAGAGCTTGAGCACCTATTGACTATGATGGCACTGACGCAGAGAACAACCTTTACAATGTTTTTGGCCTCTAGATTACTGGTTTTAAGTCACATATGCACTTACCACTTATCTTGTGGCAGGTTTAAAGTTATGCTGCCTTTGATTTCATCCCCAAAGCGCAGATACCCTAGAGTGGCCAATGAGATGTACAAGGTCATGACTATTCCCATGCCAATGTTCAGCGCTTGCGGGAAACGCGTCGTGTCCTTCATTCTGTTTTCCAGTGGGAGTACCTGGAGGTAAATGGAGAATCAATTATATTTTATGTCCTCACAGTAAAACTACTTTTCTTCCCACTTTCAAAGGTCGTGTCCTTCATTCTGTTTTCCAGTGGGAGTACCTGGAGGTAAATGGAGAATCAATTATATTTTATGTAGTAAAACTACTTTTCTCCCCGCTTTCAAAGCCAATTTCCAAAATCTAAGTGATTTTACTGATAAAGAAGATCGCTCCACAATAACATTTTACAGCCTGGAAGATCACAGTGTTATATGCACCCTACAGAAACGTTCAGTTACTGATAAAGCACCTATCTTGGTTGGAAAACAGCATCAGAGTGAAAACATAAAGCAATATTTATAGGTTAGGAAAATGGACAAGATAAACTTATGTTGCCCAGATGAAAATTCATAGGCAGTAGGAGTAATATGAATTAGTCTGTAACAGAATTGTCCAGAATCCGAGGGTATTCTCCTATATTTATTAGGTACATCTGCCCTGTCAGCCTCCATCACAGCCAAACCTACCACGTGCACGGCTGACACACAAGCTCATGCTCAGCAGTCAGCCTCAGCTGTCCTCAGGCAAGGAAAGCTTGACTCCATGACTATCAGAGTGCATAACTGTGCCCTTTTTCATTTTGCTGACCGAGATAGGGCCGGGCACACTAAGCATCTCTTTTCCTAAACTTGATGTAGGTGCTTTGAGCCTGAACTTGCTGGGCTTGTCACCTCTTCAGAGTGAAGATACAGGCACTGCAACCATTAACATATGCAGCTTGCTGGAGAGATTGCCTTTTACATGTACTATAAGGTGGACAGAAAAACATACTTAAGAAGTTCCAACTTAATTTTTCAGCCACCAATACAAAATTTCAAGGCAAGGCAGGAGACCCAAGTAACAAGCTCACATGCTGTTCTTCCCACCTTTAATTTCATCAGCATAAGAGAATCTTTTACGTCTTCATTAAGACATAAACTGAAGGTACATGGTTGTTCCTAGGGAAGCAAACTTTCCTTGTGTCTCTCAGAAGAACTGCACACTCATTTCAGATACTCGATATGGAATATAGTTCAACACTAAAATACCTGATTTTGAGTGCCTACATGCAAGTGAAATGTCTAAGTTTGTGTAATGAAGACTGGTGACAAAGAGCTAGTCAATACAGTCAGTGGAATAAAGACCACAGCTCAGCTTTTCTTTCAGTAGCCATGCAGGTTATATTTGATTAACACAACAGCACTCTAATCAAACAAGCTCATCGCCTCTGGGTAACACTATGTCAAATCCAACACACACAAAATGGTTTCAGCGCAACAGGGTTGCCCTGTAAACGCTATTGTCTGTCACAGAATATTGCTTTTAAAATGACTGAATACTTACTGTTTTCAATTTAACCCGTGTAAGTTATGAAAAAAAGCATCCACTAATTAAGAAGCAAACTGGTATATCTGAATTGTTGCCATATTATTTTCTACGGGGCAATCATTTCCTTCCTCCTGGTCACCCAGTGATACTCACTTCCTGGCCTATCATTGAGCATCACCACTGCAAATACACCCCATACTGTTGGATTTCTCCTACACTAGAAATCCTGAAGAAGTAATTTTGTAGTTGGGAACAAAGAGATGTCTAAAAAGGTGCACATTTGGAGGTATATCCAAATTTTAATTCATCTGTAATTAAAATACATTATATACCTTAACTGAGGATCTTCCTTATATAATTCAGTCTCTGTCGCTGACATTTTTCCTCCAGAAAGCAATCTGAGCCTGCACTGTAACTTAATCTGGTGGAGACCAGGAAGAGTTTCAAAGCTTAAATCAACCGTTCAACGACAGCATTGAGCAGCAGAAAACACACAAAAGGAGACGTGGCTATAAGTAATATATTAGTGCCATATAGAAAAAATATGTTCATTCCTCTAAATGAATTCAGCTTCTGTGTCCACACAGTACCTACCAAGTCATCTTTCACACCAAAAACTGCCGGGTAGGACAGAGAGCACTTCAGATTCCCTTGTCTTCAGCTACCATTAGATCGTTTTAATACACCTCCTTAGGAAGAGCTTTGAAGTATGCAAATTACAGGCAATTGTTTTCCCATTCTTGACTTCCTGCAAAGAGACAGGACTTGGGCCTGGACCGCTAATAAAAATGCTCATTCAGCATCATGTATCTGTTAATTTTCTGGTGATTTATAAATGGAGTATATTTTGTCCCCATGTGTTGTCAGGTCTAGTCGAGAGGTGGCGTCCCTGCCCAAAACAGCGAGGTTGAACTAGATGATCTCTAAGGTCCCTTCCAGCCTAGGCCATTCTGTGATTCTGTGATTCTGCATAAGCTCTGTTATGTTCTACACCTTCTGAGAATCTTAAGAAGCATAAATTGTTCTGGCAAGAAGTTATTCCAAGTTACATTATCTCTGCAGAGCTTGAACGACAATTACTTGCACAGCTTACAGATATCAGGAGTCTCTTACTAAGTTCACTGGCCCAGAGATTAGATTTCCAGAGCCTCCAGCACTCATGTGTGTATGTAATTTACCTCAACTGAGCAAGGCTCTCTCTGCAGGATCGCACAAAATCCTTTGTAACCAAAGTAGTGAGATAGAGACTGGATGGCAGGATCACAAGTTGGGTGAAGAAGACTCCGAACTGCAGGGCTCAAAGGGTACTGAGTTCAACTGGAGACTGGCTCCTTATGTGGCTCCTTGCAGGGCTGCTAGCAGGGGTGATGCTGATCAATATCCTTATTAATGACCTGGATGATGGGACACAACATACCCTTAGCATTTTGGTAGAAGATACTAAGTTGGAATAGTAGTTGATACAAAGGAGTGTAGAGCCTCAGTTCAGAGGGACATCAACAAGCTGGAAGGACTGGGCAGAGAGAAGCCTCATAAAGCTCAATAAAGATAAAAGCGAAGTTCTCAATACTGGACAGAGATAACTAGAAGCAGAAACTGAGGACTGTCATGCCTGGCAGCGGCTCTGCAGAGAGGGACCTGGGCATCGTGATGGACAAGAAGATGAACATGAGCCGCCAGCCCACCTTTAGGCAGGCTGTGTGTGTGCGTGGGCTACACCAGCAGGAGTTGAAGAAAGTGATTCTTGCTATCTGTGGAACTTGAGAAACTACACCTGAATGCCATGTCCAGTTTTGGTCAGCCAGTAAGAGACAGCCATTGACATATGGGGAAATTCATCCAAAGGAGGGCAGGTGAGGTGACCAGCAGGCTGGAGCACATGAGAGACTGAGCGCTGAGTTAAGTCAGCCTGAAGAGAAGGCTGGGGCAGGGAACCTCCCAGAAGCCTTCAGCTAACCAAAGGGAGAGAGAGCTTACAGGGAAGATCGAGCCAATTTCTGAGAGGTGCACTGTCAAAGGATGAGAAGCAACAGTCACTAGATGCAATAAGGATATTTTTCAGTTGAACATAAGGAAAAATAAGAGAACAGCTAATTGCTGGTACAGGCTGTCAAGACGTTAGAGAGGCTCCATTCTCAGATACTTGCATAGCTCGGCTAGATAGGGTCCCAAGGAAACAAATCCAACAGAAGGAGCAGTTTGAACTTGACCACCTCCAGAGGTCCCATTTAACTCAATTTTTCTGTAGTTCCATGGATACACATTGCTATGATTTCTCATAGACCATATGTGGAAAAAATTGAAAATGTGATTATTATGAGAAATGCAATCAAAACATCAAAATGTGAATTGAAGTAATGTGAAATCAATAGAATAAAGAGCAAGTACCATTTACAATTCCTCACAGCCAACCTGCAAGCCTTGTTCTATTCCTTAACAGCTGTTTATATTTTAGTTTTTAATCTTTTCACATTTTAACAAACTTCTTTTTACAGGCAGACGAGATTTTCATACAATCAGCTATCTGAAACTCAGTTCATGAAGGAAAATAAAGAACCAGTGACACATTCCAAGTTCAGTGTGCTTGAGTGTAGAGGAAGCATTCAAATATGATTTTTTTTATTTCTACCTGTACTGCAATTTTTTCTCTTTTGCATTTAAACCTAGCCAGTTTGAAGATGCACGTTTCTCCAAGAAAACAGACTTAATTAAAAAAGAGAATAAGAGGGTAATTTAAAAACATTACAGGACAATTCTCTTAAGTGTACTAACTCTTACTTCTCAATTATCCATTAAATTGAGTTCACTCATTAAACTGAATGATGTCACTTCGTGCACACTAATGAGCAGGTCAAAATAAAACATACTACATCTAAATATGTGTTTCCACATCATCAACCCCTTTTCAATATTACAACCACCACTTAAGACTAAATATAAGGAGATGATACACAAAAAGAAAGATAGGATAATTATATCATTAGCCAAAGACACATTAACATACTTAGGTCTTAAAATAGTATTTAAAAATGCTAATTTCTCCCTGCTTATCCTTGAGCTAGTATCAGGACTAGATCCACCTCCAGATGGAACAGATGGAGCAGATGAAGATGCTAACACTTTCCTGCCTCACTCAGTCCAGGTGAGAGCGTCCCCTCCCAGCCACGGTGACGAGCCGACCCAGGCTCAGGCACTCTCTCCAAGCAGCAGTGGGTGTTTCTAGCCAGTTGCTGTCACGGCAGGAGACACTTTCCTTGGCAGAACTGATCCCCAAAGAAATTATGCAAAGAATCTGAGCTGGGTTTTATATGGTATCACCCAATGTAGACAAGCTGAAGAATTCTGTACTTCATAGGATTAACATGAAACCGAGTAACAACTAATTACACATACATTACACGTATTATTGCTTCCTAAAATGTTAAATTCCATTCCACAAGATGTCCATTAGAAGACAGAGGCTGAAAGGGGTATGATGTAAGCCAGTGCTTGTTCTGACACTACGTCATTCTTGGGCAGCTGATGGCTAAGATTTTCACTCTAAATCTCCTTCCAGCCCCTGTATAGTCCCTGTTGCAATGACTTCAGAAAATCCAACATTTCAATCGAATGCAAAAGAGATAAAGTTCTTTTCACAAATACTTTTTAGTTTTGGTTTTATTGCTTCCTTTTTGGAACACCAAAGCTGAGCATGCCTGCTTGTCCTTTTTTTCTGGAGACAGAGATTAATCTCACTTTTATTATTTTTCCCTTAAAAAAATAACACCCTACCTGGACTACTGAATAGGTTTGAGAGAAAAAACGCACATCTCTAATTCTCTCTTTTTGTCTAATACTTGCATCATAACATCTCTCAAAAGGGACGTTGCATCAATTCAGTATCTCACGCTAAGGCTTTCATGTTGCTCTACATCTGTCCAAATAACCCTTTCAGCTGTAATTCACAGTATCACTAATCCCTCACTCCTCAGCCCTATCGCCACATACACAACCACTGCACGACTTAGTCATGGGAAATACTATGGCCAGGGAAAACTCCGGAGAATAGCCTTCTCCCCCAAACAAGGTCACCGGGGGCAGAATATTGGAGGCCAGAGAACCAAGTTTCAGAGTTTCAAAGATTTTTATTTTTTTTTTTACTTTTCCCTGCTTCTGATTTCCATGCTCTGCTTCCTTCATGCTCTTTCTCCTCCAGTTCACACTAGTCTCCTGTCACAGCCATAAACACCTATGAACTATTTTAGACAAAACTGATCCTTGTCATCATTTCTCATTTCTCATCATTTTCCTCCTTCAGTTAAAAAATTCTCATCGTTTTCTCTGTCACTTGCTTCACAGACACCTTCCTATTGTTTTTGAGACACTGGCACGTGTCACTAATATTATCTTCCTTGAATTCCTTTAGTAGCTCTCAACCTTTGTTTCTTAATTTACAAAACAAGCATAATCCATCTTCCTTTCCCACATAAAATAAACTTAAAAGTACCCATAATTTACTTGTAAATCAGCATAATCGAATCTCTGAAATAACTTGGCTCATCTTCCATAGTCCGTTACACAAAGTGTCTTCCTTTTCCTTTCAAGCTGCCTGAAGTAGGTAAAAAAATCCCTCAGTAACACCAGGGTGTCCTGACTCCTTGCCTGGAATATCGTCCTACGGCTCAGTCTTTCTACAACCAAGCTGCAAGGGACTGTCTAATTCTAATCAGAAATCTCTATTGTACCTTTTATATGACTGGACCAAAAAAATCTCACAAAATAATTCAGCCTGCAGGTAATTAGATAAACTGTGATTTAATTGTCATGGGCACTAAAAACTGATCTTGTAACGAATAACGCAGCAGCAGACCTGCTTAACGTTTAAATAGACATGGGTCATTTTTTCTTTCTCAGGGAACAGATAGCACTCAAATGGCAAGAATGAAGCAATTCTCCACCCTTCACACTTTTAAAGTAAGTATTCCAAGTATAAGACAGAGCTATATGAACATTTTGATTAGTTTAATGTATAGACAACAGGAATTTTAGAAATTTATAACCTATATATTTATCAATATTTATTAAAAAAACCCTCCAAACCTATCTATAATCGTGCCCTACTGCAACAAGATAAAGCTCTGTCCATTCAAAACAATAAAACTGAGGAAGCTGACATCAAACACAAATTCTACTACCCAACCTCCATAGACAGAAAACTGAAACCTCAGTAAACCACTGCAGCCCAGGCCTGGCCCTTTCCTTCTTGCCTGCAGAAGGTACCATTTGTTCACTGAAAATCAGAGCAACAAACCTAGTGCTTACTGGGGAATTGCCTGCAGAAAAAGTATTGTTTCTCCACGTAAAATACTGATCATAACACATATCTATTCCATTGCTATGTTTTGCTTGCCTGTCCTTGTCTACCTCCTCTTTCACTGCACAGAAAAACTCTTATGCAATACTTTTGGCAATGAGCTTTTATTCCATCCCTTTGAGATAAATTTTTAAAGTTTACTCTCTTGAGGAAGACACAGAACATCATTATTTTGCAATGAGTGCAATAAACGATCCAATTTTTCTTAAGAGAACCCTCATGACTGTACATAAAAGGGTGGCTACTATTACTCAAGCAAAGATACAAGCCAAAAGGTGATTGCACACCAATTTGTATAGTAAAAGGGTTATGTAAAATAAATAAATCTCACTGCAGTTCTCACTACAGAACACTACTTTCTGAAATCTGCTGAACAATTCCAGTCACTCCAAAAAACAACCTTGCCTGGTTCCAGCAATGCAGCTTCCTGCCTCTTTCATCAGGAAAAAGAATTACTCATATCCATAGAAAAATAATCCGTTGCCTAATTCTGATGGCCTTGATTTAACAACGCTTGGAAGAATTATACAAATCCTTAGCTTGCCATCTGAATGTGTCCTTTTCTCCAAAAATTCTTTTTTCCTTTTTACTTTTTTTATGCTTAAGAGCTGATTTATGACTCCATTACGACATTTGTTTAATCCTCAGCTTGCTCTGAAATTTAACAGTTATGCAAGCTTGTATACTATCATGTCTTGTCTGACTTTACTCGTGAACAAAGGAAGAATTATACAAATCCTTAGCTTGCCATCTGAATGTGTCCTTTTCTCCAAAAATTCTTTTTTCCTTTTTACTTTTTTTATGCTTAAGAGCTGATTTATGACTCCATTACGACATTTGTTTAATCCTCAGCTTGCTCTGAAATTTAACAGAAGTTATGCAAGCTTGGATACTATCATGTCTTGTCTGACTTTACTTGTGAACAAAACATAAAATGCTTCCCTACTATGTAAACTGAAAACTAAAAAGCAACATCTCAGTTCCATCACTACTATTTTAACATATTTGTCCTGTCAAAATCTTTGAAATGTTATATGCTTTGCTTTCCTTTACATTAGTATGCAAAAGACATATGCCAACAGAAAATTATGTTCCAAATTAATCAGACTGTTCCCAGTCACACTCCCACCCCTTGTGCCGCTGCTTTTGCAGCTGTAGCCTACAGACTAAACAATACTGTATTCCAATATGACATCTATATTTATGCTACTCTCAAAATTTCTACAAGTAATAAAAGAAAATATGTGTTAGAAACAAAACAAGCATTGCTAGAGAGTGTAGTTCACTGCAATCATACATAAAAGTGCAGTACATGACCAGCTATGGACTCTTCCTGGTTCAGGAGCTAAAAACTAAGTTTCCCAAAGCTGCAATGACAATTCAACCTTTTCTTAGAAGAACAGAGCGTTTCATACGCTTCCATTCGACACGAGAGCACAGCCCCTTGGCAGATAAACTACTCATCGCCTTTTCTGTGAAGCAGTCAAACCGCTCCAGTACCACACAAGTTTAAGAATACACAACAAAAATCAAAGAATACGCAAATTATCACTTCCTACTATAATGTTCTTTCAAATACCTTCAGCATTACAACATTTTTCCTTTCCACCTCTCCCATTTCCTTTAGGATTTTGCTGTTATTGCTCCTGACAAATCAGTATGATTTTTAAGCCAAATGTTTATTAGACAGCTACTGCTCAAGCCTGCAGAAACGTTCAACAGTGGATGATTAGGGCTCTTTCAAATCCAAGAAAATACATATTCATAATTTTTTTTTTGTTTAGGAACACTACTCTTCGGTGAACATTCAAGAAAATCACTGAGTTTGAAAGTCTTTTGACAAAATCATAGATCTATTAATACGTAGTGTCCTGAGCCATCATGCTTGATCCAGTAAATGTAAATTAATTTTACGACATGCAGTAGATTTAATCTAAAAAGTAAATACATTGGCAAAATAATTAGGTAGTAATCTAGAACTTCAGACTTATTCATTGTTAAATACACACATACAAACACTGCAACGCCACCTTCTTCAGGGAACAGGCTGTTCAGAGAGGGGAGGGGAAATTATTATAGATGGTAAAGTTAAGATGATACCAATAAAATGAGAGATGAAATTCTAAAACTAAGGATGCATGCATTTATTCTACTTAGCTGCTCTCTCCAGGAAAAGTTACTAAGAACTATTTTCAAAAGGTATATAAATATGAATCTTCATTATATGAAATATTATACAATTTCATACACTGCAGGTTAAGTACTCATTCGAAAATATGAGAAAGGAGGAGGAAATCTTACCTGAGACCATTATAAAAAGTGTAAAACATCAGAAGCTTAGTAAGATTATGGGATGATGTGCCCAGGGGGAACAAAGAAATGTGACACTAAAAAAAGCAAAATAAAATACATAAAATATTTCTACTTGCAGTGAGGTGCGGGTTAGTCTCTTCTCTCATGTAACAAGCAACAGGACAAGAGGAAATGGCTTCAAGTTGCCTTAGGGGAGGTTTAGGATGGATATTAGGAAAAAAGTCTCCTCTGAAAGGGTTAAGCATTGGAACAGGCTGCTGGGGGCACTGCTGGAGTCACCATCCCTGGAGGTATTTAAAGACCTGTAGATGTGGTGCCCCAGGGCATGGTTTCCTGGCAGGCTTGGCAGTGTCAGGTTAACTGTTGGACTTAAGGATTTCAAAGGTCTTTTCCAATGGAAACAATTCTATGATTACACGTATAATTAGTATAAGCAGTATGTGTCTCAGCCTGGCTCTACAGCATGTACACTTCAGACAGACTAGTTTTCCATCAAAGACAGGGTAACATTCGAACAGAAGAATTGGCTTTCATGCCTCACTGAAGCTGTGTGTGTCAGAGCCCAAAACCCACTTGCCACAATCTGGCAAAGCAGAACCCGACAGCGTGGCACACGGTCACACTCTTGTTCTTCTCCCATTTCTCCAAAGCAACCGAACTGCGTAACGACTAAGAACTCTTTCAAACAAGCAAGCAGTAAATGTAAATGCCTTTTCCAATTTTGTTTCTTATTTTCCTATTTGTTTCAATGCATCTTAGGTTTTCTAAAAGAAAAAAAAATAAACCAAGCATTTGAATGTATAGGGTGCTTCCTGACAAAAAGTTATATTCAGAAATCTTCTGTTTGTGTTATAGTAAGATTCGCTGTAAAAACAGATAGCATTAAAAAGTTAGAATATGCATAAACAAATAGTTCTCCACAGTAAAAAAGAGCTTCTTCATACTCAAGAAGTGAAGGATATTGCTAAAGAATATGTAATGTAATAAAAAGGTTGTTACCTTTTTATTACATTTTTTTACCTCTGTTGCCTCAGATTTCATCTACATTCAGCTAAATGTGGCAGATAATTTTGTTACAGCTTCTGATACAACATTTTTTTATCTACTAAATCTAACACTACTTTCTGTTTCTACACATTTGCCCATAATTGTTTTCCTGCTCTCTCACATTAATCATTTTCAGAAGACATTCAAACCAAGTGATTTTGCACAGCAGCTGTAACACGTCTCTCTGCTGACAGGACATTTGAAGTCCATCATCTTCAAATTCAGTTACCTACACCTTGGTGTCCAAGTGCAAACACAGCCACTGAGATCTCCCACTTTTTATATTTTGATGGTATAAGCTTTTGCATCACCTCAAAAGAAAGCCAATGAAATTGATATACCCAGCTCTGAAGAAGTCCCAAGCAGATTTAGATGATGTCACGTTAGCCATTAAACGTCTGTTTCTGACAACTCCAGTCTGGTCTTAAAGACAACAGAGGAGTGCCACTGGGTTTCATTAATCCTTTTTAAAGGATAATACAAATCTCGCAAAAGAATTTTCAACAACGAGAGCCTTTTATCTCAAAGCCACAGGCCCAATAGGCTCATCCGCATCACTTTCAAAATCCAAATAACATTTAAAAATTAAAATCCACTTAGTTTTTTAAATCTCTTGGAACTGGTTAGCTACTGCGTAATGTGATTCCAGAGCCTGCTTTTTGGTATATAAATACCATCCTACCTCCTGCTGCGAAGCTGTGATATACAAGTTCAAAAGCAGTTCTAATAGACATCTTCAAGTAATAGGCTAAAATACCAGAAGCATTATTTTCCAAACCTAAAATTAATGTTGGAAAGTAACATTTTCTCTTCACTGGGCTAATCAGTCTGCAGCACTCAACAGGGAAAAACCATACTCCACTGTACAAACCATACTTAACTTTGCATATTTATATGTAACAGAGAAGAAAAAATATCTTTCTTGTTTAAACATTATGAATCTATTTCATCCCCCTGAAGCTTATATTAAAATATCATTTCCACATTTGGATTTGGTTTTTATACCTTGAATGAGAAAGCAGCCAGACTTTCACCGCAAAACATTCATTACGTGTAACTGCTATTATATAACCATAATATTATGCAAAGCTATTATCTGCACACGGTAGTGCTACAGACATATCCAAGCTAAAGGCTTTGTTTTACACCCTTCTGAAAAGCACATTCAAGAGGTTCAACTACTCTCAAGAGCACAGTCTGCGGTTACTTTTTAATTCAGAAATCTCACATGCGTTAATAAAACCAGACCTACTCACCTTTAGAACATGAAAGGGGCTCTCAAACATAGTTCTTATCAAGTTAGATGTTCTGTGAAAGACAGACTCGCTCCATTTTATCCCCTGCAGCTTTGTATTCAAGAAGTGGTGTTGGTAGTCCCTTCTCTTCTGGGGCCTGAACACCA
The DNA here is from genome assembly GCF_000703405.1 of Apaloderma vittatum. Taxonomy (NCBI): domain Eukaryota; kingdom Metazoa; phylum Chordata; class Aves; order Trogoniformes; family Trogonidae; genus Apaloderma; species Apaloderma vittatum. Next base: position 2,046 of record NW_009718831.1, on the reverse strand, counting down.
GCCCCGTGATTTGCCAGGCAGCAGCATCTGGCACAGGGAACCCACAGCCAGAGAGAGGCTAAAGCACAGAGGGAAACAAGCACCTGCAGATTCCTCCAGCCCCAGCAGAGCCCTGTCCTCAAAAAAGCCCACTGAGAGCTGCATACCCATTTTCTCTATCTCCTAATCGACATATTATTGCCTTCTCCACCAAAATCTTCACTTTAAAGATTAAAACAAAACCCACTATCTGAAGTGGGGACAACAGACCACTTGAGTTCTGCATTTCTCTTGCTACCGCGGTTCCACAAACTGAGCTGATGCCACTAGTTCACACGGTTTTCACAAGACCACCCTGACAATCTTATAATCTTAACTTACAGGTGTTGATATTCCAACCTGACTCTAAACGCTACGAATGATAACCACCAGATTGGCTCTACTCAGCTCTCGGTCACTGTTTTCTGCCCCAGTACTAAGGGATCCCTGGGTACCTCTGCTGCCAACTCCTCCTGCCAGCACACAGCCACGATTCCCTGGCTGCCCAGACATTCACAACTTGCAGCAGGTGCCTTTGTACCGACCAGCAGTGACCCCATTTTTACAGACAGCTCAAACAGGGAGCAAAGAAATGAACAGCACGAACAACAGACTGCAGCACTTCCTAATTCTCTTACAAGCATCACTCCAAGTGTAGAATTACTCAGCCCTCTGCTAGCACTAACCTTACTTCTGCTGCAGTAGTTGCAGAAACAAATGAAGAACTTGCCTGGACTTTAGCAAAAGGACAAAAAAGTTCAACTTTGCCATCAAATAAGAGTTTCGATTGATCTCACATGCAGATATGAGCAGCTCAATTCATCATGTTAATTTCTTCAATTCATCATAGTAGTTATTTTTATCTCAACGGAAATACCTCAAAACAGTTTTATAACACTGGCTGAAATGTTTAACTAGCTCTTAGCATTACCTGAGTACCAGCTTCTAGGTACTGCTTTGGTTTATTTGTATTTCAGTTATAAATAGGCTGCCCTTCCTCCTTTGGGCTATTACAGACACAATTCAGCAAAATTAAGGCTCTTAAAGCCTATTTATCTAGAAACTGAATATAGTCAAAGCAATGATACTCCAAATTACTTCCATACTGCTCATTTTCTCATTACACAGGGACAGCTAAATAGCCCTAAACTAATGGCAAATTTTAACCAAAACCCATGTCCGTGCACTCATCATTTTAAGCAGAAATATGCTCTTTCAAGACCAAGAAGAAAATCCTACTACAAATCTGCTGAATCACTGCACCACCCTAATTTTAATAGAGTTACTGAAAAACTGTGGTCACACTTCAAGTGATGTCAGTGCTAAACTAAAAGACAAAAGAAAAATCAACATATAAAAAACTTCTTGTAACAACAGGATGAATAAAATCAGTGCTAGAGAATTTCCCTCTAGTCAATTATTTGGTTCAAAGAAACCAGAAAAACAGATGAGTACAGCATTAGGAACTGCCAATTCTTTTCTGTCTGCATTAGCCACTCCCCTTTTAATAAAAACAAAATCAATTAAGCATTTGGGAGGATTACAGAAATGCAGTCAGAGTATGTAGAGAATCAACAAGAAAGGTCAAGGCTGTCTTGGAATTCAGTCTGGCTAGGGAAGTGAAAGAAAACAAGAAAAATTTCTTCGAATGCATCAGTGAGAAAAGGAAGAGTAGGGAAAAAGTGGGACCGCTGCTAAATGAGGCAGGAGATATGATAACAGGGGATGCAGAGATGGCAGAATTACTGAATGCCTTCTTTGCCTCAGTCTTTACTCCCAAGGCCAGCCCCCAGGAATTCCAGTCATTGCAACTAAGGGAGCAAAACTGGAGTGAGGATGATTCTCCACTGGTCAGTGAGGATTTGGCTAGAGAACTGTTAAAAAAACTGAAAACACACAAATCCATGCGCCCTGACGGGGTGCATCCACGTGTGCTGAGAGAGTTGGCTGTGGTTGTGGCTGAGCCACTCTCCATTATCTTTGAAAGATAGTGGGGAACGGAAGAGGTGCCTGAGGACTGGAAGAAAG
>NW_009718830.1:0-10119 GCF_000703405.1 Apaloderma vittatum | reverse complement strand
TATATATTTATTTAACTTATATATATATACAAAATTTTAAAATACTGCACCTTATGGAATATTTTTCCTCATTATTTCAGACAATTATCTACAGACAGATGAAAAGAAATAGATAAATAAGGTAGAGCTACAAAAATAGATAAAATAAACCCACAAACCAGGGTAATGCCAGGAAGGAAACAAACTATCATTATGCCTTTCCTTTGAAAAAACCAAACCAAACAACTACCCAAAACCTAGTATTTTTGAATGTATGACTTTTGACACCATTCTTTAAAATTCATTTCACATCTTGGTCTTCCCTGATTCAAACCTGTATGAAAAGTCCTGTAGCTCTGTGAGTAATTACTACTTGTGCTAGCTCTCCTATCAATTGACTTTTCAGTTTCCTCAGGTGAGCAATGACTGCCTTCCTGTTCCCATTCCTCCTCTTTCTCCTTTCTGTTTTTCCTCCTGAATGTCCTTTATTACACCCCAAGAACTGCTTTTTTCTCTTAAAATTGCTGGCAGAACACTGCTGTATGAAACTCTGCCTTAAAGGTTTCCCATCAATGTATTAAGCTGTTGTGCTTCAGATACTGCAGAGATAAGCACTAAATTAACATACTTCATAGGTATGACATCATGAGCATGATGGTTGAGCAGTAAGTCCCAACACACAAGATCTTTCAACCAAAAGAATGTGAGAAGAATGGTCTCTGAAATGGTGACAACCTATGACTCGCCAGACCTTGATTAACAAGAAATGAATGCACAATGTAAGGGTTAGGGTTTGAGGAATCCCTGAAGACATGTCACAAATAGTTAAGTGAATTTAGCATGGTCACATTCAGAAAAGACTTTCTGTTTTTAAAGACATTTCTGGCTCCAGTATTACTCCTGAGAGGGAGTCTCTTTCAACATGGAAACATCTTTATCTAAGTGTATACTTGGCTAACTGTTTGCACTGCAGTTTTCAGATTTCTAAGTTCTTAATGCATTTGTGCTTATGCCACTGAAAGAAGTTTATGCTCATCTTGAAGAGTGAATGTAACATTCATGTCATATTCTTCATCCTCTTACACTCTTTTGGCACAAATGTATTAAGTACATATGGTGCAGTTTCTTTCTGTGTGTGTACACGATGTAGAAAGACAGCAGTACCCTTTATGTTTAAGAAAGAAGTTAGGAAGAGAACAAAACTAGGGTAGGATCTTCCTATACACACTCCCCACTAGAGTCAAAATATCTTCTCCCACCAATTCAAGAAGTACAAAATGGACTGGGGACATGTAGATGAGAAAAAGAAAGCGAGATCAGTATATCCCAAGTATTTCACATAACCAGTCAATTGTTGATGTTGTTTACATTGAAAAGACTTGAGCTAATCCTCTCCCACTCACATTCTCCCTGCTAGGAAAGCAGAAAGTCAGCTACAAACTTGTCTGCCCAGGTGCGTCATCTTTGCAGTCCGTGCAGATGCAGTGGCTAATGTGAATTAGACAATAAGCTGCAGCCACCTCCAACCAGCCAGCTGGCTCTCACCCCAGTATGACTCAGTTTCCACAGGGCTTTCTTTTTCACCAAGTGTCCCACAGTGCTCTGTCCCACTGCTAAGTCTTATACTGTGAACTAAAGATGGTGAGCCATCTGGAGGTACTTGAAGTTCAAGTGACCAGAATCTAATAAAGTATGCAAAGTACAGGATTCAAATTCTGAAAACAAGGGTGTGATATCTAGGCATACAATTATTTAAAAAAAACACACATAAAAAAACCCAAACACAAAACATACCCACCCACCCACCCCAAACTCCAAAGATTTTTATTTTTCTTAAAATCTTGGAAAATACAATATAAGTATGAATCTTCACACTGGTGTCAACAAGCACAGCATTGCCTGGACATGGTGACCACGTCTCGCAGCGATTTCCTAATTTCAGTGACCTGTTGTCTCCCAGCCCACACACATATGTGTGCTTCCTTGCAGGGCAGACTGGTTTCAGTGACCAGCTGTGTCCTAATACACATGCGAGCTTTCTTGTGGGGCAGATGCCCAGGCAGGACGCTGTGACACATTTATAGTGCCTATCAAAAGCAGCTCAGCACAAGGCCACACTACATCTCGGAAAGTCCCTGAGCTACAAACCGTGGGAGGCAGGGAGGATGCTGAGGGGAGCTACAGCTGCGTGCCTGCCCTGGCTGCGACTCTGCGCTCATAGTCTGCCACAGGCACTGCTGGAGATAAGATACTGGGCTGGACAGACCTCTGCTCTGAACTGGCACAGCCATTCTCATGTCCTAATGCCCTGGTGACAGCTTCGTGTGTTCCACGCTCACTAATCCCTTTTGACAAGGGCTTGTTCTAACACTTCAAACTTCAAAACAGACATTTTTCACAGAGACCTTTTAAACCCAGGAAATATTCTTCTTCCCAACTTTGGCTGGTTCTAACACTGCAGTTTTGGAAAAGAGACCACATTTCAGAATTTTATTTCCATCTGCTGACCAATGACACAGTCTGAGTAGTGGATGGCAAGTTAAAGATCTAAAACAGGTAGAAAAAGACAGAAACAGGGTTTTTGGATGTTTAGTCCTAAACAACAAATATCTCAGAATCTTCAACAGGAGAGTTTATAGGGGCACTGCCCAGATAACCCAAACCATAAGTGTCAGCAACGCTCCACCCACAGCAGGGCAGATTAAGATTAATTTAGCCCTCCCCCTTCCCCATCCTAACCTCAGAACAGCACAGCCCATTCCCAAAGCAAAGAACAACAGTCCTGAAGCTGGTTTAGGCTCGTACACCACAAACCACAATTGCTGCTGCTGCTGCCGCCAAGGTTAGATACTCTTGTGTTGGATGGCAACTAAGGAAACCCTATTTTTGAGCTCACACAGTATAAGAAACATACTAAATAATCAGCATGAGGGGAAAAAAAAACAAACTTCAGTTTTTCATTCAAAAGGTCAGCACTGGTGAGGCCGCGCCTCGAGTACTCTGTGCAGTTCTGGGCTCCACCGTACAGGAAGGACATTGAGGTGCTGGAGAAGGTCCAGAGAAGGGCAACCAGAATGAATAGGGGACTAGAGGTTAAGTCTTATGAAGAGAGGCTCAGGGAGCTGGGGCTGTTCAGCCTGGAGAAGAGGAGGCTGAGGGGAGACCTTATCACTCTCTACAGCTACCTGAAAGGCAACCTAGTGAGGCAGGTGTTGGCCTCTTCTCCCTCATGAATAGCGATAGGAGAAGAGGGAATGGGTGAAGCGATAGGAGAAGAGGGTGGTGAAGCACTGGAATGGGTTGCCGAGGGAGGGGGTGGAGTCACCATCCCTGGATGTGTTTAAAAAACATCTGGATGTGGCACTTCAGGAGATGGTTTAGTGTTAGGGTGGTGTAGGGCTGTAGGTTGGACTTGATGATCTTAAGGTCCTTGCCAACCTTTATGATTGTATGATTCTACAGCATAATTTCTCCTGCTTTTGCTTGTTACCCAGAGTCTCAAGGTACCACCTCAGCACCTTTCAGGTTTGGATGCAGCCAACTCTGCTTGGAAAATTACCCAAATGGCAAGGTTAAGCAAGGTATAGTTGTCCTATGCATTAGAAAGATGTCCTCCTTATTTTCTTAACTAACAACTGAATAAAGGTTGGGACATACATGAAAACCTGTATCTAGGTTGAACACATTCCCAACCCCCTACTATTGCAAAGTGTACATTCGTAACAAAATACATGAACATGCTCTAGCTATCTTATCAATTAAAAAATGGTACAATATCCAAGAAAGAATACTGTTATGGACAAGCAGAGAAAAAAATGTTTAAATATAGACTAGTTAACGGAAAGGTGAATTTTAAATCTTAGTGACGTTTTTAGAAAAAAATAAATCAGTTACAACCTAGGTCTAATTCCTGCAGGTAGTATTTGCAGGTTTACTATCTATATTCTCATTTTGTCCCTCTTCCCCATTTCTTTTGTAAAAACTTCCCATAAATCAGAATGGAAAATTATTGAATGCACAAGGCAACCTTCTTACAAACTATGTATGGAAAGTGAGCATATTCTGAATAAAACATACATTTATTTCCTCTTTCACTACCTCTGATTACAAGTGACCTTCATTGTTAGTTGAACTTGTAACACCAGCTGATTGAAAAAACCATGACAAACTGGGAATGCTAATTTGTATATATACTTCTAGGTCTCATTTTGATTTAAACAAGTTTACAAAATCACTACATGTAGGAAAATATTTTAGCTAGAAATGCAGTTTTTAAGATAATGTTATTTCTCCAAAATGGAGACAGATGGAAATAAAATTAATCAAGAAAGGTCTTATCTTGGTTTGATTCTATTTAACTTAATCTAGAACAAGACAACTTTTATTGAAAGGTTTATAAATTACACAGATTCTCTCAAAACATAAATTACCTTTTTTTTTAATTCACTATTAATTGAAATAAATTAACTTACATTCTGTACTTCGGCAGAAAACCTTGTTTTATGTCATCTGGATATCTTAATGGCTTATTTTATAAACATCACAAAATATAGTCTAAGATAAAGCAAGATCAAGAATTAATTTTGCTGTCTTGCAAATTGGAATAAGGAAATCAGCCTCTGAGTAAAATCATGAATCAACATACTAGCAACTTTCATGAACAATTCAAATAATCTCCAGTGAAAAATTTCAGTATTTTCAAGCTAGTTATCAAATACTTTGTACTAACAGGCAATAATGTGGGCATGTGCAAAGAAACTATTTCAAGAAAAATTTTAAAATATAGCAAAGTATTTAGCATTTTCTTATAGTTTTGAGTAGTTAAATGCTCTGATACTACATTTTCATGCAGAATAAAGTGTTCTTGGGCCATCAGAAAAGTTAAATTTTCAAAACGAAGAGCATTTCCTTCAACTGCTGGTGTCCTATTTACTGAGAAAAACGAAAACCCTAGTTACTCATTCTAAGACATACGATTTATGCACACATACAATTCCAACAGGCTCAACGTGGCGAACTGTACATAGTTCAGTTTGGATGTTGACAGCTTAACTGTTCATACAGCTTAGAAAATTATTCTCTTTGATATTAAGCCAACTCACTTACAGGTGAGTGGACTCACATTTCAGAACACTAATTTCACTAATAAATTAATTTTAATGTAACCTTGAAATGAATGTCTGTTGAATAAACACCATAAACCAAGAGATGGGTCTTTGCTACTTCATCGTGTTATGAAATAAAGCTTTTGGAGGCTGTTTGACACAGAAGTTAATGAAATAGACACTCAGCTACTACACATTGCCACAGATGTGTCAAGCATAAGAGTGCAGGGCAGACAGGGTCATTATTTCTCCGCATCTCCACTTTGAACTTCATTTTTGCACTGTGCTCTTCAGCTATTAACCTTTTCAGGGCATGCAGGTGCAGCTCCTACGGAATCTCCTAACACGGATGGCACTCACAGGTAAACCACACATCAATATATTAAGTAAGCTTATACATCCAATCCTAGATTTGAAATACCATTAATTTAAGTTTCAGGAGATTGGGGATAAAACAGCTATCAGGGTAGATTTAAAGGATTTGAAATCTGACCTAAACTAAGAAAACGGTATGGTTTTAAGGTCATTCATGTTAAAAAGAGGGATTTTTTTCTGTCAAAAAAATATTAAAAGCTACACCATCATGCAGAGTGGTGAGGAGTGGCACTTCATAGATGTCATTTCACTTACGGGTGAAATAGCTTTTGCCATCTGGCTGAATATGAAATTCTTAGACCAAATTAACTTTATTGAAGTACAAAATGGAGACAGGATAAATCTCATGGTCCATTAACAAACCTCTGTTTTCTGTAGTCTTGAAGTTGAGAATTAGTGACCAATAACTGAAGTAAACTTCTGACCTCAAGAGTCCACTCCTGGGTAGGACATTACAGGGTGCTTACTCTTCTGCTGAGGGCACTTCTTGGCCACTTCTGCACACATAAAAGCTAACAATTCCTTCCAAGGGAAGAAAAGGAGTATGCAGATTTTTTTTGTTAAAAATCATGTCATGAAGAGTCAACTCAACTCACCAAATGCCAGCTGTATCCCCCCTTACTATGTTTAAATCAACTTTTAAAATGCCAAAGGAGAGGACAAAGGCCAAAAATTCCTCTCTGATGTGTTTATAATAACAAAAGGACATAAAGTAAAACTAAGATCACCAGAGAATTAAAAACTTCTATCTTCTCCCTCTGATAAGAAACAGGTTAGTATTGATGTAAGTGTATCTTCAGAGACACTGTTGAGACAAAGAAAGCTGGCAGAGCAGGCAAGGAAATGACCTTGAAGCATACAATAGAAATTAGGAGAAAAAAAAAGAAAAATCAAGATTTTTTTTTTGCTTCTCTTATTTCCAGTCATGTTTCTTCTGAACCAAAGGACTGAGAATAAAGATGAGGAAGGTCAATGTATTATGCTATCTCTGGCAGCCAAAACAGCAGCAGAAACATAAAGACACATTCCTGACCACTAACAAGAAACTATGACAACTCAAGGAAAGGATGGATTTTACTGAGATGTAGACTACAGCAAGTTATAGTTTGGGGTTTGCGTTTGGTTTTGGGATTTTTTTTTAATCCCCATAGTACTTTTCAAATTTGCTGAAAATTCGAGCAATAGCGTGAAGGTCAAATCTGAGAGGATATACAGGGCCTACATTGACCATGACATAGCTGTTTTCTTAACTGCTGCAATTTCAAAGAGGACACTCAAAAGTAAGCCCAACAGATGTTTTCCACGCCTGTCTGCAGCACTGCAGGGAAAACACTCAGTTGATAATCCAGTGAAAAAGTTTCTCTACGAAAATGCTCCTGAAACCAGTATCATCTAGCCAACTATTAGGAGCATGCTCAAGAACAGCTTTATAAACAGAACAGAGGTGGGATCTTCTGAATTATAACAACATGAGTGACTTGCTCTAAAAAAGGGAATGAGTTTACTGAAATAAGATGTGTACTGTGATTTAACTTATGTGGTTAAGGACAGATGGTTACCCCTTTGTTATTACCCCTTTGTTATAAATCATAACTATCAAGGCAACTCTAATGAAAGGTATCTTTTATTCTTTTTAATTATTTCTAGTGATTAAAGTCCAGCTATCTGTAGAAGACAGTTTTCCACAGTAGAATAACATTGAAACTTTCAGTAATACATGATTAGATCACTTTGAGTGTAATTAAAATGACACTATTGTGGATGAAACCTCTGATTTCATAGTATTCATGGCATTCAGAATCAAGAGGATTATTCAGGTATCTGACTGCAGACAATGCAGACATGGCTGCACTTTCATAAAATATCTAAAGTAAATTGATCTACATGTAATATCTGGAAGCAAATTTTAGAGATTCCTGAGTTGTGAATCTAAAAACATGAAGTAAATCAGAGAGCCTCTGTGTGTACAGAACAATTGTTTCAGCTTTATGGCACTGTCAGAAGCAAATCATGTTTCACTGCCTTCTTTCACTGATGATGACTGCTCAGGGAGGCGTCAGACAGACTGTCCTGTAGACATAAATGAAGGAAGTAATGAACCCAGCCTTAGTAAGAATTTTACTGTATGAGCTAGAAGGAGTACAGTTAACTGATACAAAGTTATATGTAGAACAGGTTCTTGCTGTTCTTAGTCTGATGTAACTGTGTACTTTTCATGGAAATGACACTAAAGAATTCTGTATAGAAAATGAAGCAGCATCTCCCAGGGCCTCTTCTTCTTTGGGAGGAAATTCTGTGGCTGAGGTGGGCACAAAGGGGTCCATAACCGCATAGAACACCATTTCTCCTGTTTTGACTAAAGTCTCTAAGCACCTGTCTAAGTACAAACTGTGCTGCCTAGGATAAATAAAGCTACTCAGTTAAAATCATACCTTAACTTCCATTGTCTTCACTTGTACTGAAACACCCTTAGGTGCGGTGCTGAGCATGCCTACCTTAGTGTACACTTTGGCGTCCAGAGACACAGGCATGCAATGTAGAAATTGGGGACTAAATGGCTTAGGGACCCTTTGGGTCCTCACCAAGACCTCTGTCATACAGCCTAGAAATCTCAGCAGGGCTCCATGATGCCCTCTGCCCTGAGGAAGATGTCCTCAAAAGCTTCCACTTCATTCCTCCTACCAGATACAAGCATGGCAGACATAAGAAGCTCAGCTCACATCAGTACACAGTATCATAACCCAGCCATTAGCTCGGTATCTCGCTCTATTCTCACCCCAGCTGGAAATACCTCGATGCAAACAAATATTTGTCCACTTTGCTGCCTGTGCTTATGATTTGGAGGTCAATGTTACACGCCGTTTCAAATTATAACCACATCCATTTTGCCCCCTAGATTAGCAGCACTCCCTCAAGAAAAACAATACAACAGAAAATACACTCAAGTGGGTGAGGAATGTGTGCTTACCAAGTTTTCTTCATGCATAATTCAAAAGCTTCACCTTATTTTTGATTCCTGGAAATCTGAATTAATGAGTTGTCTGGAGCTTTTTTAGCTCCTTTATTGTCTACAAGGATGAGACACATTCTGCACCAGTGGAGTTCACGTCTCATCCCTAAGAATTACAAAAAATAAATCTGTGTTCAATCTACAGAATACAGATTGTCCATTATTAGCTATCTGAATGATTCATGAGATACCATAAGTTGGCACAAATACTCTTGCTTAAGCACAACCACACATCTTAAAATGTCTTTAACTTGCATTTCTCCGCCTTCAGAGTTTAACATGTAGTTAAGGTTTGCTTCACAAAAGGATGTTAGGTATGATGATGCTGGGCTTTCAGAGTAGAATCCAGCCCACATCCAGAAAGAGCGGGAGGAGTGACAGAACAGGGCACACGGATTAGCGCTGGCCTTGAAATTATGTAGTTAAGCATCTGAAAGGGAGGACAGGACACAGCAGGAGCTGGTGTTGGTTCCCAGTGGCTGAGTAGTTAACGGCATTTAGTACAGCCAGCAAGAGATGGCTTCCCGGCACACAGCTCAGTAGAGTGCCCTGACCTTACAGATGGTTCTGGAATCAAGGTGAGGATTTTCCATTCCTACTTCTAAAATGTTAACATGTTGTGGAAAATAGAGCTGTGTATCCTTGAGACACAGAAAAAGGAGCATAGGCTACAGAGGCCAATGCACTTGTGTAGGATTCCAAAGGCTATTCAGATGCACATTTTTGTTCCTCTTTCCTGAGGTGGTTTGACTCTGACTGGAGGCCAGGAGCTCACCAAAGCCGCTCTATCACTCCCCTTTGTTTAGATGGACAGGGCAGAGGAAGATGTAACAAGAGGCCCATGGGTTAAGGTAAAAGCAATTTAATAAAGCAATAGCAAAGGCCACGCATGGAAGCAAAGCCGAACCAAGATTATTCTCCACTTTCCATCAGCGGGCAATGTCCGGTGGCTTTCACAGGAAGCAGGGCTCCAGTACACATAGCAGTTGCTCCGGAGGACAAACACAAATAGCAGATGCTCCCCCGCTTCCCTCCTCCTTCTCGCTTTTATATCTGAGCTGACGTCATATGGTACGGAATAGCCCTTTTGTCAGTTTGGGTCAGCTTGCCCGGCTGTATCCCCTCCCAAGATATTGCCTGCCACCAGCCTACTGTTGGGGGAACGTTGGAAAACCACAGCCTTGGTGCTGTGTGAGCCCTGCTCAGCAGTAGCCAAATCACTGGGGTGCTATCAAGACCCTTCTAACTACGACTCCAAGAAACACATCATGGAGAGAGTTGCTATGGGAAGATTAACTCCAGCTCAGCCTGACCCAATACCTTTCCAAATATACAAAAAAATCCAACTAAAGCTGGACTATTTGCTATAGAAAAATACAAACAGTTCTAGAAGCAGAGGTAACTACTTTGATGACAACTCCTAACAAAGCAATGAAGATGCAAGGGCATACTTATGTACCTAGGTGCCTGAGCCTAAGTAATACTCTACAGTCTCTCATTTGTTTCTTTTCAACAGGAAGGGTTAATACAGTTTCTTAATCTTTGTTTGTTTGTTTTAAGTCAAACTTCATTATAAAAGACAACCTGGCAGTTCACCAAATGACACTATCGTGGTTTTTTTTTAGAATCATAGAATCATAGAATGGCCTA